>NC_092393.1:7329544-7459544 GCF_030028105.1 Mobula birostris | reverse complement strand
AACGCCCAGCTTCCCAGGGACAAATTCTCCAAACACTACCTTGCTCCAATCTCTCCTTCATGCTGCAATGTGTATTTCTGCTTTTAAATAAATATTACCCCCACCCCACCCCCATCCCCTTGGTCACCAGTGGCTCCGTTCAGTTGTAAACATCTACAGATATTTATAAAAATGCCTTTTTAACCATAAGATGAAATAATTGTACATAAAATGCTCTTTGCTTTGTACTGGCTAATGAGATCACTGTTCTGATGTTTAACTGGAATGCATTTGTTTTACAAGTAAGTTTCTTCAGTCGTGTAGTTTTTGGAACAATGGTGCCTACAACAGGAAGTGAAATAACAGTATTTCCTGGAAAGTGACCTTTGACTTCTTGCTGACAGTGGAGGTGCCTTTCAATATAAACTGCTAAAGCAATCCTGGCATCTCTTACTAGAGTGCCCCAGATGCCTTGCACCCTGCCTTTAATCCTCCTGTTGTTTGGTCTATTGTATTAGACTCGCTTCATGCCCCCTTTTTCCAGACAGTGTCATGGTTGGACACTTGGGCTCGCATGGATTTGAGAAGATGGTGCTGGATTTTATCACAACCCCTCATAACCTGACTCTCCATAGAATAAAGTGTACATAATGAGACTGCACCGATTCAAATGACCAGCACAAGCCCAGGGGGTGGAGGTGAGTTCCTAGTCAGTCTCAGTTAGTAAGTAGCATGCTTGGGTTTCAGAAAAGCAAATGCTGGAAAAGAAAGGTTTGGAGAAGATATGGAGTTCCATGCCTGAGCTCTTCTGTTACTGGGGCATTGCCTATGCATGGGTTATTCCTCACAGTCCAGTGGACGGATGAATGAAGGCAAGCAGCCAATCATGGGCATGCTCTTCATTCTGGCCACACTGGAGGGGCAAAAGGAGAACAGTTCCCATTGATCTGACCTACCCCGTCCCATTCCTCTATCCAACCCGATCTTGCCCCCTTCCTTCCCCACCACCACTCCTGTACCTAATGTGAGCAGAATGGTCAGTTAATTGGCCACCGTAAATTGCCCCTAGTGAGCAGTGGTGCAATCTGCAGGAAGAATTGAAAATGAGATCAGGGCGGGCTTGTTGGAAATGGGTAGATGGTGGAGCAGAAGTGGCCATTTCCCCAGGGTGCAGCTCGATGAGGGAGTTACGCTGCAGAACTCCAGGAACATTTCTGGTTGCCTTGCATGATGAACCTAACTTAGTTTACCATCCAGGCGCAAAATGCAACTGCTTTCCAAGAAGTGCTGAGGGAGTAAAGAGAATAATCTGTGGAAGTGTTCCCCCACTCACTCTCCGCTCATCACAAACGCTGGCAATTGTGGAAACCTCATTCTCGGGAACAGTAGTGCAGGATCGTCCCTCTGGTTCCCGGCCCTCCTCGTTCCTTAAAACGTCGTCTCGCCAATCCTCCCTCAAGCACCAACCTCATCACACTGGTTAACTCCAGGGGCAGGGCTGTTGCGGAAGGAGGTTGTGGGAATTGTGAAAGAAATCTCTTTGTGTTTGCTCTGTGTAGGAATCAGACCTACGAAGGGGTTTGCCTTTGGGAAATAGTTCCTTACATGCTAATCATTATTTAAGGGTTTAGTGAATTGTCAGTGGTGAACTGTACCACATATTCACAGCCGTTAGCAGCTGTGGAGTTGACTCCCTCCAGCGCAGTAGCGAGGGAGCACCGCCCTGTCGATTGCTCTCAGGTGGATGTAGAAGATGCAATGATAAAGATGAGTTCACCCAGTGTCATCACTGAACAAATTATCCCTGTGACTTTTCATTTATCTGAGTAGATTTGTCATTCAGTAGTTTTTGAGCACTTTGTTACATCAAATGGCGATTCTGCCCGTTGTTTCAAAGTATATGGAAAACTCTTTAACGGAAGAGGAATCTCTCTTGATCAACCCTCCTCTGGACAATAAAACTGGGGTTGGCTCCATACGCAGCCTGGTTTTTGCCGAGTCCTCCCCACGGGCCAACACTTGGCCGGATGGTCGTGCAGCAGACATTAGGGAGGTGAGTCATTCACGAACTTACACATGGAGGCCAGTTCATCTGTGCCAATGCAAGACACACCCCCACCCCACACACTATACCAGAGCCCAGAGAAAAAGTGAGGCACCTCCCTCCGAGCCAAGCTCCTCCTCCACAACCAGGGCACCTCCACTTCCCTCACCCCACTCGCTCCGCTGTATCGTGCTGACGTTGAATGAATAAAGTACCTTGTTTGCCACGCATGACTCTCTGTTCCTCTGCCGCTCACCTGTGTTTGGCCCGGCCTCTTGAATGGAGTGGATAGTATCTGAAACGCCAGGGGCCCGGGGACGCGATAGCCCCCCTCACTCAAATAGAAGAGCAACTGGGGATGACCTCCTCAACGGCCTGCCACCCTCCGCCTCTGCATTTAGAGGGGACAACCACGGTGGTGGTGCAGTGACGAGGCATTCGGGCTGTGGGAGGGGTGGGGCAGACCACGTGTACCAGCCGCACCTGTGGTCCCGATCAGACCACCCAGGCCGCCGGGTCACAGAACCCAGAGGATTTACTGGGGATTGCAGATGCTGGAATCTGAAGTTAAAAAAGTCTACTGGAAGAACTCAGAATGTCAGGCAACATCTGTGGGAAGGGGAAAGGAGTTGTTGAACTTTTTTTAAAACCCCAGGAGGAGATGGTCAGAATAAGAGGGCGTATGGTGGGATAGGGCTGAGAGGTAAGGGAATGACAGGCAGATTGAACCAGGTAGGGGAGTGATGGAAAGCCTCTCCCACATCCAGTTGTTTCCATTTGCTCTTCACATCTCCACCCTTCTCCCATCTGCCTCAATCTGCCCGTCATCTTTTAAACCCCCCCCAGTCACCCGTCACCCCAGTCCTCTGTCTTACCACATCAGCTATCTCCTCTCTCCACTCGAGTCCTGGTGCAGGGTTTCGAACCCAAACTTTGTCAATTCCCACCCCCCCCCCCGAGAGGTGCTGCTTGACCTGCTGAGTTCTCCAAGTTCTCTGAGAGTTAGTGGATACTTACTGCTCTGCTGCTGAACAATTAACTTGTCCAAGGCCAAGGAAGTGAGTGTGCCTGTGTCTACTTCATCCATCAGACCAGGCTGATTTAAGTGACCAAAGAATTGGACAGGATCTGACAGTAAAATTACTTTGCTTGAGTGGCCAGTTCTGAGAAGTCAGAACTTTAAACTCAAGCCAGGCCTCAGACCTGGGAGCTGATGTTGAGAACTTAATCACATGGACAGGCAATGGAGCTCTCCCCAGAAAGACTGTCAAGAGCTTCCAAAGTCAAATTTAGCAGATTAATTTGTTAACAACATCACAGAACATGACGCAGCAGGTAAATGAATGAAGGAAGGACAGGTCAGCCCTGATCCAATGGGTAGACAATAGACAAGGTCCGTTGGGTTTCTGCCCGCATGATGTCGCTCAGATTGGCCTTCAACCTGTTGATGACTTAATAAAGGGTAAAAAGGTGTGAAAATTTGCATGAAGTGAAACCAGCTTCTTTATTTAAGCAAAGCTTCTGAAAACTGATCAGGTGTAACTAATGCGAAGCAAGTGCAGAAAGGGACTGGGGAGGAGTCACACCATCTATCACTGTCAAACATTCTGACTGACAGAGTGGGCTCCTGCTCAGACTACCATGCAGTCAGTGGCGTTCAAGGGCAACAGGGTCCTGGTCAGAATGTAGTTTCTGGGCCTCAACCTCTTTGGAATTAGACCATGTGCAGATGAGGCTACAGCAGCAGAGGGCAGGTGCGGGTTGTGGGTGTTGGGGTACAGGGACAATGAAGACCATCTAGCAGGAACGGATCTTTGACAGGAGAGAACAAGGCACTTGTTACTCTGCTCATATGTAATGTCTCCCTTGTGACTGATGTCCATCACATAAGAGCAGTCTGGCTCCATAATCCAAGCCACACACATCGAAGTTGCTGGTGAACGCAGCAGGCCATGCAGCATCTATAGGAAGAGGTACAGTCGACGTTTCGGGCCGAGACCCTTCGTGACGGCCCGAAACGTTGACTGTACCTCTTCCTATAGATGCTGCCTGGCCTGCTGCGTTCACCAGCAACTCGATGTGCGTGGCTTGGATTTCCAGCATCTGCAGAATTCCTCGTGTTTCCATAATCCAATCTTGCTCATAAGAAACTCCAGACCCAAAGTGGTAAATGCCCTAGTAAGCTGCTTAGTCTATGGGGAATAAGTGATGGATAATAATTGCTGTCCTCCAATTTTGAAAAAGTAAAACTTACACAGACTGTGGTCCAGTGGTCTGGTCTGTGGCTGGCTTGTTCACAGCACAATCGCCACTGGGACAGGGGCAGCAGTGTAGTGACTGGGTAAAGGTTCACCCTGTCTGCACGCGGCTACTGGGACTGCACACACACTCACCCAGCACGTTGGCCCGCAACAAATGCAGCAGTGTACCCAACACGAGCCTCAAGTAGAAGTTCATCTACAAGCAGAAGAACAAATTGCCCAGAACCGCCCAGAGGTCAGTTCATTGTTATTTAAAAATAAAGTGTTATCAAAAAAGTTAAATCCTCAAGCATGGGAACTTGAACTAATAGCTCCCTCAGCTGGTGAATCTCCAAAGCATATTCAACCTTGGAATTTGAAATACTGCCTCATGCTGAGGCTAAAGTCAGTCGCCTGTCAATCAACCACCTCACTGTAGTAGTATCTCTGGGTGCTGTCGGACATCTTCCACCCTCCCGCCCGGAACTCAATGATCTCCAACAGCAGGAGTCGAGACAGTGGGGAGGGTCGGGCCTGCAGCAGGAAGCCATCTCGCAGGAGGCAGAAGAGGTCATCCATCCGCTGGGTGCAGGTCCTTTGTAACTGCTCCCCTATGCGATGCAACTGCTGTACCAGACAGTCTACCTGGAGAGCGAGGTGCAGAGAGAAACAAGGGACACGGCATGAACACCACACAATTCCTGATAGAGGGCAGAAACACAAGAGATTCTGCAGATGCTGCAACATGCACACAGAGCTGGAGGAACACATCAAGTCAGGCATAAAACAAAATTGTTGACATTTCAGGCCAAGACCCATCAGCAAGACTGGCAAGGAAAGGGTTAGAATCTCCAACTTATTATTCTGGCTTCCGCCCTTTCCTTTGTCGTCCATAAGACCATAAGAATAAGGCCATTCAGCCCATTGACTCTACTCTGTCACTTCATCATGGCTGATCCCAGATCACACTCAACATACATCTGCCCTCTCACCATATCCCTTCATCCCCGACCCATCAGGAATCTATCAGCTTCCGCTTTGAGTATACCCACAGGCTTGCCTTGCATCGCAGCCCGTGGCACAGCATTCCATGCACCACTCTTTGGCTAAAACAATTCTTCCTTGCCTGTGTTCTAAAAGGTTTTGAGGCTGGGCCCTCTAGTTTTGGATATCCCCACTAGAGGAAATATCCTCTCCACATCCACCCTATCTAGTCCTTTCAATGAGATCCCCCCACATTTTTCTAAATTCCAGTGAGTACAGGCCCAAAGCTTCTAAGCGCTCCTCATATGTTAACCCCTTCATTCCTGGAATCTTCCTCGTGAACCTCCTCTGGACCCTCTCCAATGATTTCTGGGATAAGGGGCCCAAAACTGTTGACAGTACTCCAAGTGTGGCCTGAGTAGTATCTTATAAAGCAGCTTCAGTATTATCTCCTTGCTTCTATATTCTATTCCCCTTGAAATAAATGCCAACATTGTATTTGCCTTCCTTACCAGACACAACCTGTGAATTAACCTTCTGAGAGTCTTGCACAAGTCCCTTTGCACCTTTGGTGTTTGAATTTTCTCCCCATTTAGATAATAGTCTACACTATTGTACCTCTTACAAAAATGCATTATCATACATTTCCCAACACTGCATTCCATCTGCCACTTTTTGCCAATTCTTCCAATTTCTCTAAGTCCTGCACAATCGCATTGCTTCCTCAGCACAACCTATCCCTCCACCTATCTTCGTATCATTCGCAAACTTTGCCACAAAGCCATCAATTCCATTATCCAAATCATTGATAAACAATGTGAAAAGTAGCTGTCTCAATACCGACCCCTGAGGAACACCACTAGTCACTGGCAGCCAACCAGAAAAGGCCCCCTTTATTCCCACGCACTGCCTCCTGCCTGTCAGCCATTCCTCTATCCATGCCAGTATCTTTCCTGTAACACCATAGGATTTTATCTTGTTAAGCAGCCTCATGTGTGGCACCTTATCAAATGCCTTCTGAAAACCCAAGTAAATGACATCTACTACTCTCCTTTGACCACCCTGCTGGTTACTTCCTCAAAGAACTCCAACAGATTTGTCAGGCAAGATTTCTCTTTACTCAAACCATACTGACTTTGACTTATTATTAGTCTCCAAGAACCCCGAAACCTCATCCTTAATAATGGATTCCAACACTTTCCCAACCACTGAGGTTAGGCTAACTGGCCTATAATTTCCTCTCTTTTGTCTTCCTCCCTTCTTAAAGAGCGGAGTGACATTTACAATCTTCCAGTCCTCCGGGACCATGCCAGGATCAAGTTATTCTTGAAAGATCATGACCGAAACATCTGTTACCTCTTCAGCAACCTCCCTCAGGACTCTGGGATGTAGTCCATCTGGTCTAGGTGACTTATCCACCTTAAAACCTTTGAGTTTGCCTAGCATTTTTTCCCTTTGTAATACCAATGGCTCCTACTCCCTGACACTCACAGACCTCTGGCATACAGCTAGTGTCTTCCACAGTAAAGACTGAAGCAAAGTACGCGTTAAGTTCATCTGCCATTTCTTTGTCCCCTGGTCCTGATGCAGGGTCTCGGCCTCACACAGCAGCTGTTCACTCCCCTCCATAGAAGTGACCTGACCTGCTAAGTTCCACCAGTATTTTGTGTCTGTTGCTAAGAAATAGAGGGCAGGAGTGAAGAGACGGGAGAATGGCGGGGAGCAGGAGAGAGGGAGAGAGGCAGATAGACGGGCGTGGGAATAAAGACAGAGACAGACAGGGAGAGGGTGAGAGAGGCAGGCACACAGAGAGAGTGAGAGAGACAGGGAAAAAGACAAGAGATAGGGAGGTTGAGAGAGAGAGAAAGAGACAGAAAGATGGGGAGGGAGAGAAGGAAGAGAGAGACAGAGAGGAGAGGGGGTTGCGAGGGGCAGGGGAGGGGGCGAGGGGCTGAGGGAGCGAGACAGGCAGGGGGAGGGGGGGTGAAAAGGAAGGGTGGGGGTGTGAGGCAGGCGTGAGGTGTGGGGGAGCCAGGGATAGACAGATGGAGGGAGAGAGAGGAGAGGAGAGAGAGATAGGGAGGGATCAAGAAAGAGAGTCTGACAGATGGGGGAGGGGGGGAAGAAAGGGGGCAGAGGACAGAATGAGGGAGAGAGAAAGACAGGGAGGGAGAGGGACGGGTAGGGAGAGTGGGAGAGAGGATTCAGTCAGAGGTTTGTCTCCCGTTCTGATCACTCCCTGGTTCAGTCAGAGGATCGTCTCCCGTTCTGATCACTCTACTTAGAGAAAGCAACACTCACAACACGCTGAAGGAACTCAGCAGGTCGGGCAGCATCCGTGGAAACGATCAGTCAACGTTTCGGGCTGGAACCCTTGGTCAGGACTGAAGAGGGAAGGGGCAGAGGCCCTATAAAGGCACCCTCCCCCCACCTTCTTTTTAGGGCCTCTGCCCCATCCCTCTTCAGTCCTGACCAAGGGTTCCGGCCCGAAACGTCGACTGATCTTTTCCACGGATGCTGCCTGACCTGCTGAGTTCCTCCAGCGGGTTGTGAGTGTTGCTTTGACCCCAGCATCCGCAGAGTATTTTGTGTCCACTTAGAGAAAGTTGTGAAGGAAATTAGGGCAGGCAGAAAAGTGACTTTGCGATGCACTATATGGATTCTGGACGTGCTGCTGAGACTGTGCTTGGAACAGTGGATGATGTGACGGATTTATGAACTAGATTACTTGTGTGTGGGAGGGAGTTGGAGATGCAGCTCGATACAGACCCCTGAGCTGTGCCGCAGAAACCCCCGATTAACTCTAGCCTAACCATGGGACAACTTACAATGACCAATTAACAGTCTTTGGACTGAGGATAAACTGGAGCGTCCGGGGGAAGCCACACATTCCACAATCTCCTACAGAGTGCACAGGGATTGATCTCCAAAGCTCCGAGCTGTAACAGCCTCGTGCTAACCATGGTGTCAATGGCATAACGTCAGAGAGGGTAAAGTTGGAGAAAAATGTTCGCATTGGTGGACTGGTCAAATGAAGGTGATTGGCAGAGAACAAAAATGAATTGACACAGTGAGTAGTTGGGGCCTGGAATGTACGTCAGGGAGAGTACTGGAGGCAAATTCAATGTAGTGTTCAGTAGGGAGCTACTGGAAGGCAGGAGTGTGCAAGGCTGTGAGGAGAGCTCACACAGACAGCCAGTAGAGACACAGTCCCCTCTATGAGGGGGAACAGTGGACAACCTGCCTACAGTCGGACAGTGAGAGAGGGCAATAGCGAAGAGGGAATGAGCTCAGATAACAACAGCTGGCCGGGGACTCCAATCTCCTTCCTCACCTCCTCTTCATTCTGCAGAGCGTCAGGCTGGGCAAGGCGCATCAGGCAGTCGTACACTGGGTTAACCAGCGCCATCATGGGCATATTATTCACCTGAAACACAAAGCAGGAGTGAGACCTCAGAGGCAGGCAGGCAGGCAGGCAGGCTGAGACCTTACCCCGGCTCAGCTCTGCTCCCAACACGCTCTGGTGACTGGGGGGGGGCTGTGACTGAGCAGCGTTGACAGACACCAGCAGGGCTCCTGATGCAACGTGTAACGTCCTCTTCCCTCCCGCACACTGGAACAGGCTGTGCTAGAGCCGGGGACCCACACTCAGCCACAAGCAGCACACAGCGAGGGCCCCCAGCATCCCCAGCATCAGATTCCAGACTCCACCTACCGTTAATCCCGATCCCACCAGGAGTGGAGCCACGAGGATCAGAGAAACAGCAGGCTGACTCAACCCCACAGCCCTGCACTGACACCCCAGACGAGTCACAGGGTCTGGAACATAAGTAGGGTGTCTCGTCACAGTAACTCTGTCTGTCACTCTGCATTCTCTGAATCAAAGCAATGCAGAGAGGCACACCATTACCGCCGGCACGGGGCAGCGTCACAAAGAGCGGGATACTGACTCCTAGATCCTGTGTAACGGGAGAGAAATCTGCAGTCAAGAAGGATGACAGAGACAGGGCGCTAACCCAGGGCCTCAGGATGAGGAGGAGAGGGGGAGGGGGGGAGGGAAAAATGGGGGTGCATTACAACTGAGTTTCTTATAATCATCTTTTGGGGTAACACAGCACACAGCTGTGCATCTGACACTGAGAGGGATAACACTGGCCATAATGTGAGACGAACTCTGCAGTGATTTTGTGTGACTGGGATGCGATACTCAGGATTAGGCAGAGTACTAAGCCTTAGGACAGGGTTCATGACATGAAGGAATGGATTTGCTGTCATTACCAGAAGCTCAATCCAGATTACATGTGTTAAGGAGAGAACTGAGTGAGGACTGGTGCTGGGAATAGTGATCCAAAATCTGGTCACAACAGGACCCAGTGATTCACCCTGCCCCTGTCAACAGACAGCAGAGTGAACCAGATACTGACACTTGAGGCTCTGACAGTGGACTTGTCCCACACCAGGGGAGGCCTGCTCCCAAGCTTCTTGTCCAGTCCAACTCAAGTCAAGTTTATTGTCATTTAACTACATACATGTAGGTAACGTTTATAACCATATAATGTACATAGAAACAAGACAATGTTCATTCGAATCAAACACAGCAGTACGCATAACACACATAACTTCTGAAGGTAAAGATAAAATGTACAGATGAATCATGCACAAATAACAAACTAAAGTGCATTAATATTAAATACTGGAAAGTACAGAACAGATTAACCAGCGACACTGGGAATATGATGCAGCAGGGAGCTCAGAAGCCTAATGGCCTTGGGGAAGAAAATGTTTCCCATCCTGACTGTTCCTGTTTTTATGATCAGAGTCTCAAAGAGGACGCTGGATGGATGGGTGGGATCATTAATAATACTAGAGGCCCTGCATACACAGCACTTCTGATATATGTCCCTGATGGATGGTAGGGAGACCCCTATGGTCCTCTCAACTGTCCTCACCGTCCTTTCTAGGGACTTCTGGTCCTGATGCTCGACTGCTCCCAAACCAGATGGAGACGCAACTTGTCAGGGTGCTCTCAATGGTGCTCCTGTAAAACGCAATTAAGACGCCGGGGGGTGGGGGGACCCTTGCTTGGCTTAATCTTCTTATGAAGTGGAGGTGCTGCTGTGTCTTCTTGTTCAGGGAGGTGATATTGAAGGATCTGTGATGTGAACTCCCAGGAACCTGGCGCACCTAACTCTCCCTATGCAGAAGCCATGTATTTGTAGAGGGGATAGTCTGTCTGTACCTTCCTGAAGTCCTCGATATTCCCCATGTTCAGGGGTAGGTTGTTCTTCTCCCACCAATCCACCAGTCGCTCCACTTCCTGCCTAGACTCTCTCCCGTCATCGTTCTTGATGAGGCCAAGCACCGTTGTTTCATCTGCACACGTGATGACACAGTTTGAGCTGGATCCCATCCACTGCCTCGACACAGCCAGCAATGGAGAGCGAACAGCCCCTCACAAATCCAAACTGGGAAATTACTGCATCCTTGAACAACTCTCAGTCACTGCCACAGTTGTGGAAGGGTACTTTCAAATGACACTTATTCCAGCACACCAAGGATCTCTCAGCTCAACTCCTCACGGCCTTGCTTTGAAGAGTTGAACTCTGGAGGAAGGGGAGAGCGATCAATGAGTGTGGCTTTAAAACATTCTGTCAAAACCAGTCACAGGCATGACAGGATAAACATCCCGTTGGCTCTAGTCTCATTCACACAAAGGGGGATGACTGTGCAGGACATTTCCTGCAATTCATTGTTTTGTTATTAGTGCTCTACGATTCTGCTTTGTATAGGATTAGTTGGATGTTTAGTTAGTTTTAATAAACTTTTAGAAAAGGTCTGCATTGTGTTGTTCTGTGAGCCGGGATTAGGCAGGCTTAGGAAAAAATTCAGAACAGACGAAAGGGAGAACTACCAACAGATCTAGCATGGGAACGAAACAGGGAAACTGGGATTGACATTTCTCACAACAGTACAGCACAGGAACAGGCCCTTTGGCCGAAAATGTTGGGCAGAACTATTTAAACCAGTAATTAACAGCCTAACTAAACTAGTCCTTTCTGCCTCCACCATTCTCTGCACAGTCACAGGCCTATCTTTGAGCCTCTTGAATAGATCTATTGTATTTGCTCACCAGTCCTGGCAGAACATTCCAGACACCCACCACTCTCTGTGTAAAAAAGCTTGCTAAGCACCTCTTTCAGCTTAACCCCCTCACCTTATATACATGACCTCGGGGATCAGCGCACCGCTTTATATGGCCAGATACCCGGCTTCATTGCACACGGCTGCCTGAAAGGAGTTTGTAGTTCTTCCATTGACCATTTGGGTTTCCTCCAGGTGCTCTGGTTTCTTCCCACATGCCAAATGCACATCGGTTAATAGTTAATTGGTCATTATAAATTGTGCCATTAGGCTAGTGTTAAATCGGTGGTTGCTAGGTGGCCTATTCTGCAACATATCTCAATAAATAATTAAAATAAAAAAGATATTGACTCTCTATCATAAACACAAGAGTTCTGCAAATGCTGAAGGGACTCAGCAGGTCAGGCAGCATCTATGGTAATGAATAAGCTGTTGATATTTCGGGCCGAGATCCTTCGTCAAGACTGGCGTAGATGCTGACTGACCTGCTGAGTTCCTCCAGCATTTTGTGGGTGTTGCACAGGCTGTCTATCTAGGCCTCTCAATCTTATAAATCTCTATCAGATCTCAGCCTCCATCAGTCCAGAGTGAACAACCTAGATCTGCCCAACTTTGCCCTGTTGCACATGCCCTCTAACGTAGGGAGCATTCAGCAGATCCAATGGCCCCACAAGGGCAACACAAACTGAACGTGGTCTGAGCAGAACTTGCTCGAGGGTTGGCTGTGAAAGATGAACTGTACATACTGCTGCTGCTTGAACGACACGGTCAGACTGAACACCGGAATGGTGCATTGGACAAAGAAACTCAATAACGGACAGGACGTCACTGCAGAGAACACAGCTGTCAGTGCAGGAGAATCAGGAGAAAGGTGACTCGCTCCAGGGATCCGGCTGAAGAGGGAACAACGAACAGGGGTGTAACTTGGGATGTGAATGTGACTGTTGAAGAGGGAGCCTCTGTTGCCAGCTCCAAGCTCCTGTTCCCAGCTGAGGGAGAGGGGATGAGGGAATGCTCACCTTCAGGTAATCAAAGACGTTGCAGATGAAGGTGACCAGGCAGATCCAGGCATTCAGTGAGCCCTCCCGGACCTGGTCCTTCACCAGGAACTCCTGCTGCAGTCGGTTCAGGATGCCCCGGCGGAAGGTACTGTTCCCACTCTGCTTGCTCTCAGCCTAGAAACAGGAGAACAGCTCTCAGAACTGGAGAAGGAGCCTTGAGCCCAGGGCTGCCCTTCCCTGGGGCTCTCAGAGCCAGAGAAGGCCTTGTACCGAGGCCGCCCTACTTGGGGCACCAAGATCCGGAGGAGGCCCCGAGCCAAGGCCCACCCTACCCTGGGGCACTCAGAGCTGGAGAAGCAGCCTTGATCCGAGGACCACCCTCCCCCGAGGCTTCCAGGCCCCCAAAGGCAACCCGACACTGAACTGGAGCAGCCTCGCCATGGGTGAACAGGAGCAGCAGCCCTGGCTGTCTTCAGTGAGACACTAGTTTCAGGGGCAGGCACGGGCAGGAAAACAACAACATATGACTATAAGGCTGTGGCTGAAATCACATTCCACATTTGGGAGACTTTAACAGCCACAGCGAAGGGGTTAAGAACCCTTGCTTACACCACCTTCCCAGAATATCCAAAGTTCCCCAAAGCGGAACTTGGCCCACTGTCGAATGGCGCAGCCAAGGCCCCTGATGCCCCAATGCCAGTTGCTGGGGCCCGCTCCCTATGGGTGTCGGCTGTAGGGCCCCGTCGTTACTGAGTTAGCAGAGTTAACTCTGTCACCCGGAGAACATACATCTGAGCCTCCCCACGACAGGCACCCTCCACTTGGCCAGAACACAACTGCTGGTACTCAAAGTACAGACGCTGATCCCAGTTACCAGGGGCCCCGCTTTTCTCTCTGCAGCTGCTGCCCGAACAGCTGAGTATTCTCTCTTGTTTCTAAGGTGGAGGAAAGTCCTCTACACTGCTTCAAAGCAGTGGTTGTGGGAGCTGTGAAGTGGTAGGTGGGTCTTTAATCCAGCAAGTGATCTCAAGCAGGCTGCAGACCACGGATCTCTTGCTGAGAGCTCTGAACACAACTTCTTGTGTGACCTCAAGTGCGAATGCAGCCTATGCAGGCATGTAAACTAGATTAACTGCCTGGAGGAGCACCCCTCTCTGCAGCAGACTCTTGCCCTATCTCAGCTGGGAGCCCTGCACCATACCTGGACAATGGTGTAGCAGATCCGGCCAGCTTCCTTGCTGAACACCAGGTCTTTCAGGGACTGTTCGACTATCACCGAGGCCACTTTCTCCAAGTCGACCAATCCCGGTTCTGTGAAACGACAGTTACAGAAGCTTTTAAATCGTGCTTTTTCCTGCCTGTTGCTCAGAACTAATCCTCCCTCAGATAGGGACTAAGCGTTGGCACTGACGGACACGCACGAGCCACACTGCTTTGGAAGCGAGGAGGGAGGAAAGGCCCAGAGCCTGGCTGTAGTGGAACTTCCTGCCACCCACTCACCTTTCAGTGCCATCTTCAGCAGCTTCTGTGTGTCTGCATCGAAAGACTGGATCTTGTAATCCTCCCCATGTGAATTTTCCATGGTTGCTGCTTTGGGTCATATGACAGATAGTGACTGGGGAGAGAGAATAAACAAGCCAATGGGAAGATGCCCCAGCAAGGAAGAACAAGAAACTAAAGTCAGAGGGAGCCACGTACCCTTTGGTGGCTTGGCAAACGGTAAGGTGCAGCAAATCCCACGTCTCGTCTCCTACCTTCACAAACTCACAGCCTCTCCTTCTCCTTCTCCAGGAATCACAGCCCTATAGATAATTACTTTTCTTCTAAAGCAGAGCTGCAACCATCCGTAACAACTGACGGCAATATCTACCACAGCCTCATTCAAGATTCAACAATGGTGAGATGCCTTTGAATCACTTGGTAATTGATTTATTATTTGTACATGACCAAGTGAAAGGCATTCGTCTGCAAGCCATCCAGATGTGTTGCTTCATACACAAGGTAGTGCACAATGTCAGAATATAGAGTATCGTCTTACAGTTACAGCGAAAGTGAAGTGCAGTTGGTTCATTTCAATCCCTCTGAAACTCCTGTGGTGGCTGTCCACTGTATCCGACGATGACAGGAAACCTGTGCGGGAGAAACCCCTGCAAACACTAGATAATCTCACAGCTCTTCATCACAGAACACCACCCCAGGAAACAACCAGCACCACCAAAACCTCCTGGGAACCTCCCCCTGTTGCTGCAGCCTCACAGGCAGCAGAGGCCATCGTTTTGCCTGTTAGACCGGCTCTGCCTCCCTGAATCCGAATCCCTGATATGAGTTGAGACACCTGTTGTATTGTGACTGCAGTACAGTGCAGGCACAATAAATTATTACAAGTTACAATGAAAGAATAAACAAATGGTGGAAAAGAATGGCAAGGTAGTCTTCATGGACTGTTCAGAAATCTATGGCAGAAAACTGTTCCTAAAACCTTGAATGTGTGTCTTCAGCCTCCTGTACCTCCTCCCCGACAGAGGTGACGAGAAGAGGCCATGCCCTGGCTGGCGAGGGTCCTTAATGATAGACGCTGCCTTCGGAAGATGCCCTCAGTGGAGTGGAGACATGCCACAGATTCACCACCCTCTGGCTAACAAAATTCATCCTCATCTCCTTTCTAAATGAACACCCCCTTATTCTGGGAGGTGGCACAGGGGGTGACAGATACCCAGCTGATGTTTACATAAAGCCAAGGTAGAGTGCTCCAATGTACCATGCATGACAGACATTCCCTGGCATTACCCCGGGCCCAAACACTGCCGTACAGGTCCAGTGGAAAAAAAACAGCTGGAGGAACTCAGCATGTCAGGCTTCAGTCCAGGGAAATGAACAGTGGAGGTTTCAGGTTCAGACCCTTCATCTGCAGTACCACACGATCACAGTCTGGGATACAGGGACCCCGCCGTACCGCACCACCACAGCCTGGGATACGGGGACCCCGCGGTACCGCACGATCACAGCCTGGGATACGGGGACCCCGCCGTACCGCACGATCACAGCCTGGGATACGGGGACCCCGCGGTACCGCACGATCACAGCCTGGGATACGGGGACCCCGCGGTACCGCACCACCACAGCCTGGGATACGGGGACCCCGCGGTACCGCACGATCACAGCCTGGGATACGGGGACCCCGCCGTACCGCACGATCACAGCCTGGGATACGGGGACCCCGCGGTACCGCACGATCACAGCCTGGGATACGGGGACCCCGCGGTACCGCACCACCACAGCCTGGGATACGGGGACACCGCGGTACCGCACGATCACAGCCTGGGATACGGGGACCCCGTGGTACCGCACGATCACAGCCTGGGATACGGGGACCCCGCGGTACCGCACCACCACAGCCTGGGATACGGGGACCCCGCGGTACCACACGATCACAGCCTGGGATACGGGGACACCGCGGTACCGCACGATCACAGTCTGGGATACGGGGACCCCGCGGTACCGCATCACCACAGCCTGGGATACGGGGATCCCGCGGTACCGCACCACCACAGTCTGGGATACGGGGACCCAGCGGTACCGCACCACCACAGCCCGGGATACGGGGATCCCGCAGTACCGCACGATCACAGTCTGGGATACGGGGACCCCGCGGTACCGCATACAGATTCAAATTTAATTATCATTCACCCACACATAAATATAGCCAAACAAAATAGTGTTCTTCTGGGGCCAAGATGCAAAATATACACAGCTCATTCAAAATAGCAAACATAAAAGATTAGTCACGCAAAAAAACACATCTTGTTGCAGACGCTGAGCACCTTGTCCAAAAAACTGGATGTACCAGTTCTCAGCAGTGCAATCCAGCCTGTCTTTCCAGCAATCGAACACTGGAGGACAGCACCAGCAGGAGAGGGCAGTCCCAACAGAGCACGGGTGCACCAGCAGGACAGGGCCGTCCCAACAGAGCACGGGTGCACCAGCAGGAGAGGGCAGTCCCAACAGAGCACGGGTGCACCAGCGCGAGAGGACAGTCCCAACAGAGCACGGGTGCACCAGCAGGAGAGGACCGACCCATCAGAGCACAGGTGCACCAGCAGGAGAGGGCCGTCCCAACAGAGCACGGGTGCACCAGCAGGAGAGGGCAGTCCCAACAGAGCACGGGTGGACCAGCAGGAGAGGGCAGTCCCAACAGAGCACGGGTGCACCAGCAGGAGAGGGCAGTCCCAACAGAGCACGGGTGCACCAGCAGGAGAGGGCAGTCCCAACAGAGCACGGGTGCACCAGCAGGAGAGGGCAGTCCCAACAGAGCACGGGTGCACCAGCAGGAGAGGGCAGTCCCAGCAGAGCACGGGTGCACCAGCAGGAGAGGGCAGTTCCAACAGAGCACGGGTGCACCAGCAGGAGAGGGCAGTTCCAACAGAGCACGGGTGCACCAGCAGGAGAGGGCAGTCCCAACAGAGCATGGGTGCACCAGTAGGAGAGGGCAGTCCCAACAGAGCACGGGTGGACCAGCAGGAGAGGGCAGTCTCAACAGAGCACGGGTGCACCAGCAGGAGAGGGCAGTCCCAACAGAGCACGGGTGCACCAGCAGGAGAGGGCAGTCCCAACAGGGCACGGGTGCACCAGCAGGAGAGGGCAGTCCCAACAGGGCACGGGTGCACCAGCAGGAGAGGGCAGTCGCAACAGAGCAGGGTGCACCAGCAGAAGAGGGCAATCGCAACAGAGCACGGGTGCACCAGCAGGAGAGGGCAGTCCCAACAGAGCACGGGTGCACCAGCAGGAGAGGGCAGTCCCAACAGAGCACGGGTGCACCAGGAGAGGGCAGTCCCAGCAGAGCATGGGTGCACCAGCAGGAGAGGGCAGTCCCAGCAGAGCACGGGTGCACCAGCAGGAGAGGGCAGTTCCAGCAGAGCACGGGTGCACCAGCAGGAGAGGGCAGTCCCAGCAGAGCACGGGTGCACCAGCAGGAGAGGGCAGTCCCAGCAGAGCACGGGTGCACCAGCAGGAGAGGGCAGTCCCAGCAGAGCATGGGTGCCATGTCACACTGCCTCCAGACTGCAGGAGCAGGCAAGCTCACAGTTTGAAGCCGTACAACTCCCACACTGCTTGACTTACCACCAAACACAGGAAAGAAGCCTGTGGCATCTTACATTATCGATGTCCAACTGGGTCTTGCGATCACAAAAGAAAGGTCCAAAGACAATAACCCACAGTCACACAGCACGCTGTCTTCGTGCACCGACTGCGATGGCTTCGAGTAGCAGACTGCTACACGGTCTGCACGCAGGCCCACTCCTCCGAACACAGCCCAGCTCCCCTGACAACCTGGACACCCCAGCCCACTCCTCCGAACACTGCCCAGCTCCCTGACGTGCTGGCCAGCTCCCCTGACAACCTGGACACCCCAGCCCACTCTTCCGAACACTGCCCAGCTCCCCTGACGTGCTGGCCAGCTCCCCTGACGTGCTGGCCAGCTCCCCTGACAACCTGGACACCCCAGCCCACTCCTCCGAACACAGCCCAGCTCCCTGACGTGCTGGCCAGCTCCCCTGACAACCTGGACACCCCAGCCCACTCCTCCGAACACAGCCCAGCTCTCTGACGTGCTGGCCAGCTCCCCTGACAACCTGGACACCCCAGCCCACTCCTCCCATCAATAAGCAGCTTGCCGAAGGGTTAGACCCACAGTATCTGTAGCTCTTGGAGCCCAGCGCCGTCTTGCAACAATAAAAAAAAACACATTTAAACAAGAAAAAGACACCTTCAGTTAGCCGGAATGGCTGCTGCACCCGAACGTTAGATGTTGCACCACCACAAGTTGGCTTATAGATGTTTCCGCACAACCTGGACGCAGAGCCTGGAACCTGGACCCAGAAACACCAGTGACACAACTGAGCCCCACACAGATGTGGGGGTGTGGGTCGCCCCACAACACAGAGCTTTCCGACTCACTGGAACACATCACGACCCGTACATTTTTTCCCAATTAGGTAGTTGCCATAATTAACTGGAGTTTCATGGAAATATCAAAAGACAAATTACCATTTAACTGAGTAACAAATTATGTATTCAAGTAAAATTCAGAACAAATTAGAACACCACCAGGATGACTGAAGGACATCTGCCGCATCTGACAATGACAGGAAACCTGTGTGAGAGTTTTTAAAGTGGAAAAGCTATTCCGTTGAGACAGCTCCACTCCCTGAACCTCAGAAATCCAAGACCAGTGCGACAAGTACTCACTACAACTGGGTTCTTCCTTGCTGCAACAGACGACCATGACTTACTCTGCGCCGCGTCAGGCCGCTGCTCTGCACAGGCAGTTGAAGATCCGCCTTCCTGGCCATTGCATCTCATTGTAGATCTCACCCACCCAGTCCGCCAGAGCTGACTTCGCAAGCTAGGACAGCCATGTCCCTATCTCACCACGGTACAAGGCCTGTTGGCTCTGCTCACCTGGTTTAGCCCACCTGTCGAAAAGGTGTGGCTGCTGTCACATGCAAGGAGCCGCAGGTGAGAGCTGAGTGTCCGGAGGGGACCGAAGGGAATATTGAAGATGATTGTCAATACCTTCAAGTTCATCGTAGTTCCTAATTTGTTGAAGTTGCGAAATTGGTTCCTGTTTCTCTCCCGGTCGTTTCCGGCATCTCCAAGTCTGAATGCTTGAAACCACAATGAGCAAAAGAGTTCTGAATGGTCAGCAATTGCTTATATCCCGCCATCTACCAGTGACAAAGATCACTGTTTCTGGAACACAAACACACACAACTGATGCGATTTAAAAAGCACAGTGTGGTGACTAACGGGTACAGAAGCACGTGCAACTGACACGAGTTAGAAACTGTTCAGCAACAGACTCCAGTCCCAAATAGCCTGCCGGGGGACTCAAATAAACAAAGAGAATCCCAGCTATTGTCCCCATTAGTTTTTGTTCTTTCACAGTTATCCCGAATGACTCTGATAAGCAAAGAAAATCCCAGCTATTGTCTCGATTAGTTTTTGTTCTTCCACAGTTATCCCAAGTAAGCAGCTGCCAGATTAACTGCTGGCCAAATAAAGCAGAATCCACTGTATATACAACAGCGAATAGAACAAACATAGATCCGAAACAAGATGTCACATACTTCCAATATGGTGTAAACCCTAACTGTAAGGGACTGGATAAACAACTGCCAGTCATTGACTCCAGCAGCTTCATTACTCTTCATTTAAAACATCCCATTACAGTTCTGTCAGATTTATTCACCTTGGTGAAGGAATGGGCGATGAATGGTTCTCTGTAGGTCGTTGTGGGTGAGGAGTGTGTAGGTGCGGATTGAGGAGGGTGTGTAGATTGATGAGGGTGTGTAGGTGTGTGGATTGAGGAGCGTGTGTAGGTGTGGTGTAGATTGATGAGGGTGTGTAGGTGTGTGGATTGAGGAGCGTGTGTAGGTGTGTGGATTGAGGAGGGTGTGTAGGTGTGGATTGAGGAGGGTGTGTAGGTGTGTGGATTGAGGAGGGTGTGTAGGTGTGTGGATTGAGGAGGTTGAGTAGGTGTGTGGATTGAGGAGGATGTGTAGGTGTGTGGATTGAGGAGGTTGAGTAGGTGTGTGGATTGAGGAGGATGTGTAGGTGTGTGGATTGAGGAGGGTGTGTAGGTGTGTGGATTGAGGAGGGTGTGTAGGTGTGTGGATTGAGGAGGGTGTGTAGGTGTGTGGATTGAGGAGGGTGTGCAGGTGTGTGGATTGAGGAGGGTGTGTAGGTGTGGATTGAGGAGGGTGTGTAGGTGTGGATTGAGGAGGGTGTGTAGGTGTGGATTGAGGAGGGTGAGTAGGAGTGTGGATTGAGGAGGGTGAGTAGGTGTAGATTGAGGAGGGTGTGTAGGTGTGTGGATTGAAGAGGATGTGTAGGTGTGTGGATTGAGGAGGGTGTGCAGGTGTGTGGATTGAGAAGGGTGTGTAGGTGTGTGGATTGAGGAGGGTGTGTAGGTGTGGATTGAGGAGGGTGTGTGGATTGAGGAGGATGTGTAGGTGTGTGGATTGAGGAGGGTGTGTAGGTGTGTGGACTGAGGAGGGTGTGTAGGTGTGGATTGAGGAGGGTGTGTAGGTGTGGATTGATGAGGGTGTGTAGGTGTGTAGATTGAGGAGGGTGAGTAGGTGTGTGGATTGAGGAGGGTGTGTAGGTGTGGATTGAGGAGGGTGTGTAGGTGTGTGGATTGAGGAGGGTGTGTAGGTGTGTGGATTGAGGAGGGTGTGTAGGTGTGGATTGAGGAGGGTGTGTAGGTGTGTGGATTGAGGGTGTGTAGGTGTGCGGATTGAGGAGGGTGAGGAGGTGTGTGGATTGAGGAGGGTGTGTAGGTGTGGATTGAGCAGGGTGTGTAGGTGTGGATTGAGGAGGGTGTGTAGGTGTGGATTGAGGAGGGTGTGTAGGTGTGGATTCAGGAGGGTGTGTAGGTGCGGTGTGGATTGATGAGGGTGTGTGGGTGTGTGGATTGAGGAGGCTGTGTGGGTGTGTGGATTGAGGAGGGTGTGTAGGTGTGTGGATTGAGGAGGGTGTGTAGGTGTGTGGATTGAGGAGGGTGTGTAGGTGTGGATTGAGGAGGGTGAGTAGGTGTGTGGATTGAGGAGGGTCTGTAGGTGTGGATTGAGGAGGGTGTGTAGGTGTGGTGTGGATTGAGGAGGCTGTGTGGGTGTGTGGATTGATGAGGGTGTGTGGGTGTGTGGATTGAGGAGGCTGTGTGGGTGTGTGGATTGAGGAGGGTGTGTAGGTGTGTGGATTGAGGAGGGTGTGTAGGTGTGTGGATTGAGGAGGGTGTGTAGGTGTGGATTGAGGAGGGTGAGTAGGTGTGTGGATTGAGGAGGGTCTGTAGGTGTGGATTGAGGAGGGTGTGTAGGTGTGGTGTGGATTGAGGAGGCTGTGTGGGTGTGTCGATTGAGCAGGGTGTGTAGGTGTGTGGATTGAGGAGGGTGTGTAGGTGTGTGGTTTGAGGAGGGTGTGTAGGTGTGGATTGAGGAGGGTGTGTAGGTGTGGATTGAGGAGGGTGTGTAGGTGTGTGGATTGAGGAGGGTGTGTAGGTGTGTGGATTGAGGAGGTTGAGTAGGTGTGTGGATTGAGGAGGGTGAGTAGGTGTGTGGATTGAGGAGGGTGTTTAGGTGTGTGGATTGAGGAGGGTGTGTAGGTGTGGATTGAGGAGGGTGTGTAGGTGTGTGGATTGAGGAGGGTGTTGAGGTGTGTGGTTTGAGGAGGGTGTGTAGGCGTGTGGATTGAGGAGGGTGTGTAGGTGTGGTGTGGATTGAGGAGGGTGTGTAGGTGTGTGGATTGAGGAGGGTGTGTAGGCGTGTGGATTGAGGAGGGTGTGTAGGCGTGTGGATTGAGGAGGGTGTGTAGGTGTGTGGATTGAGGAGGGTGTGTAGGTGTGTGGATTGAGGAGGGTGTGTAGGTGTGGATTGAGGAGGGTGTGTAGGTGTGTGGATTGAGGAGGGTGTGTAGGTGTGGATTGAGGAGGGTGAGTAGGTGTGTGGATTGAGGAGGGTGTGTAGGTGTGGATTGAGGAGGGTGTGTAGGTGTGGTGTGGATTGAGGAGGGTGTGTAGGTGTGTGGATTGAGGAGGGTGTGTAGGTGTGTGGATTGAGGAGGGTGTGGTGTGGATTGAGGAGGGTGTGTAGCTGTGGTGTGGATTGAGGAGGCTGTGTGGGTGTGTGGATTGAGGAGGGTGTGTAGGTGTGTGGATTGAGGAGGGTGTGTTGGTGTGTGGATTGAGGAGAGTGTGTAGGTGTGGATTGAGGAGGGTGTGTAGGTGTGGATTGAGGAGGGTGTGTAGGTGTGTGGATTGAGGAGGGTGTGTAGGTGCGGATTGAGGAGGGTGTGTAGGTGTGTGGATTGAGGAGGGTGTGTAGGTGTGTGGATTGAGGAGGGTGTGTAGGTGTGGATTGAGGAGGGTGTGTAGGTGTGCGGATTGAGGAGGGTGTGTAGGTGTGGTGCGGATTGAGGAGGGTGTGTAGGTGTGTGGATTGAGGAGGATGAGTAGGTGTTGATTGAGGAGGATGTGTAGGTGTGTGGATTGAGGAGGGTGTGTAGGTGTGTGGATTGAGGAGGGTGTGTAAGTGTGTGGATTGAGGAGGGTGTGCAGGCGTGTGGATTGAGGAGGGTGTGTAGGTGTGGATTGAGGAGGGTGTGTAGGTGTGTGGATTGAGGAGGGTGTGTAGGCGTGTGGATTGAGGAGGGTGTGTAGGCGTGTGGATTGAGGAGGGTGTGTAGGTGTGTGGATTGAGGAGGGTGTGTATGTGTGGATTGAGGAGGGTGAGTAGGTGTGTGGATTGAGGAGGGTGTGTAGGTGTGTGGATTGAGGAGGGTGTGTAGGTGTGTGGATTGAGGAGGGTGTGTAGGTGTGGTGTTGATTGAGGAGGGTGTGTAGGTGTGTGGATTGAGGAGGGTGTGTAGGTGTGTGGATTGAGGAGGGTGTGTAGGTGTGTGGATTGAGGAGGGTGTGTAGGTGTGTGGATTGAGGAGGGTGAGTAGGTGTGTGGATTGAGGAGGGTGTGTAGGTGTGTGGATTGAGGAGGGTGTGTAGGTGTGTGGATTGAGGAGGGTGTGTAGGTGTGGTGTTGATTGAGGAGGGTGTGTAGGTGTGTGGATTGAGGAGGGTGTGTTGGTGTGGATTCAGGAGGGTGTGGAGGTGTGGTGTGGATTGAGGAGGGTGTGTAGGTGTGTGGATTGAGGAGGGTGCGTGGATTGAGGAGGGTGTGTAGGTGTGTGGATTGAGGAGGGTGAATAGGTGTTTGGATTGAGGAGGGTGTGTAGGTGTGTGGATTGAGGAGGGTGTGTAGGTGTGTGGATTGAGGAGGGTGTGTAGGTGTGTGGATTGAGGAGGGTGTGTAGGTACGTGGATTGAGGAGGGTGTGTAGGTGTGTGGATTGAGGAGGGTGTGTAGGTGTGTGGATTGAGGAGGATGAGTAGGTGTGTGGATTGAGGAGGGTGTGTAGGTGTGTGGATTGAGGAGGGTGTGTAGGTGTGGATTGAGGAGGGTGAGTAGGTGTAGATTGAGGAGGGTGTGTAGGTGTGTGGATTGATGAGGGTGAGTAGGTGTGTGGATTGAGGAGGGTGTGTAGGTGTGTGGATTGAGGAGGGTGTGTAGGTGTGTGGATTGAGGAGGGTGTGTAGGTGTGGTGTTGATTGAGGAGGGTGTGTAGGTGTGTGGATTGAGGAGGGTGTGTAGGTGTGTGGATTGAGGAGGGTGTGTAGGTGTGTGGATTGAGGAGGGTGAGTAGGTGTGTGGATTGAGGAGGGTGTGTAGGTGTGTGGATTGAGGAGGGTGTGTAGGTGTGTGGATTGAGGAGGGTGTGTAGGTGTGGTGTTGATTGAGGAGGGTGTGTAGGTGTGTGGATTGAGGAGGGTGTGTAGGTGTGGATTCAGGAGGGTGTGGAGGTGTGGTGTGGATTGAGGAGGGTGTGTAGGTGTGTGGATTGAGGAGGGTGCGTGGATTGAGGAGGGTGTGTAGGTGTGTGGATTGAGGAGGGTGAATAGGTGTTTGGATTGAGGAGGGTGTGTAGGTGTGTGGATTGAGGAGGGTGTGTAGGTGTGTGGATTGAGGAGGGTGAGTAGGTGTGTGGATTGAGGAGGGTGTGTAGGTGTGTGGATTGAGGAGGGTGTGTAGGTGTGTGGATTGAGGAGGGTGTGTAGGTGTGGTGTTGATTGAGGAGGGTGTTTAGGTGTGTGGATTGAGGACGGTGTGTAGGTGTGTGGATTGAGGAGGGTGTGTAGGTGTGGTGTGGATTGAGGAGGGTGTGTAGGTGTGTGGATTGAGGAGGGTGTGTAGGTGTGGATTGAGGAGGGTGTGTAGGTATGTGGATTGAGGAGGGTGTGTAGGTGTGTGGATTGAGGAGGGTGTGTAGGTGTGGATTGAGGAGGGTGTGTGGGTGTGTGGATTGAGGGGGGTGTGTAGGTGTGGATTGAGGAGGGTGTGTAGATGTGGATTGAGGAGGGCGTGTAGGTGTGTGGATTGAGGAGGGTGTGTTGGTGTGGTGTGGATTGAGGAGGGTGTGTAGGTGTGCGGATTGAGGAAGGTGTGTTGGTGTGTGGATTGAGGAGGGTGTGTGGGTGTGCGGATTGAGGAGGGTGTGTAGGTGTGGATTGAGGAGGGTGTGTAGGTGTGGATTGAGGAGGGTGTGTAGGTGTGTGGATTGAGGAGGGTGTGTAGGTGTGTGGATTGAGGAGAGTGTGTAGGTGTGGATTGAGGAGGGTGTGCAGGTGTGTGGATTGAGGAGGGTGTGTAGGTGTGGATTGAGGATGAGTAGGTGTGTGGATTGAGGAGGGTGTGTAGGTACGTGGATTGAGGAGGGTGTGTAGGTGTGTGGATTGAGGAGGGTGTGTAGGTGTGTGGATTGAGGAGGATGAGTAGGTGTGTGGATTGAGGAGGGTGTGTAGGTGTGTGGATTGAGGAGGGTGTGTAGGTGTGGATTGAGGAGGGTGAGTAGGTGTAGATTGAGGAGTGTGTTTAGGTGTGTGGATTGAGGAGGGTGAGTAGGTGTGTGGATTGAGGAGGGTGTGTAGGTGTGTGGATTGAGGGTGTGTAGGTGTGGATTGAGGAGGGTGTGTAGGTGTGGATTGAGGAAGGTGTGTAGGTGTGTGGATTGAGGAAGGTGTGTAGGTGTGTGGATTGAGGAAGGTGTGTAGGTGTGTGGATTGAGGAGGGTGTGTAGGTGTGGATTCAGGAGGGTGTGGAGGTGTGGTGTGGATTGAGGAGGGTGTGTAGGTGTGTGGATTGAGGAGGGTGCGTGGATTGAGGAGGGTGTGTAGGTGTGTGGATTGAGGAGGGTGAGTAGGTGTTTGGATTGAGGAGGGTGTGTAGATGTGTGGATTGAGGAGGGTGTGTAGGTGTGTGGATTGAGGAGGGTGAGTAGGTGTGTGGATTGAGGAGGGTGTGTAGGTGTGTGGATTGAGGAGGGTGTGTAGGTGTGTGGATTGAGGAGGGTGTGTAGGTGTGGATTGAGGAGGGTGTATAGGTGTGTGGATTGAGGAGGCTGTGTAGGTGTGGTGTGGATTGAGGAGGGTGTGTAGGTGTGTGGATTGAGGAGGGTGTGTAGGCGTCTGGATTGAGGAGGGTGTGTAGGCGTGTAGATTGAGGAGTGTGTGTAGGTGTGTAGATTGAGGAGTGTGTGTAGGTGTGTGGATTGAGGAGGGTGAGTAGGTGTGTGGATTGAGGAGGGTGTGTAGGTGTGGATTGAGGAGGGTGTGTAGGTGTGGATTGAGGAAGGTGTGTAGGTGTGTGGATTGAGGAAGGTGTGTAGGTGTGTGGATTGAGGAAGGTGTGTAGGTGTGTGGATTGAGGAGGGTGTGTAGGTGTGGATTCAGGAGGGTGTGGAGGTGTGGTGTGGATTGAGGAGGGTGTGTAGGTGTGTGGATTGAGGAGGGTGCGTGGATTGAGGAGGGTGTGTAGGTGTGTGGATTGAGGAGGGTGAGTAGGTGTGTGGATTGAGGAGGGTGAGTAGGTGTGTGGATTGAGGAGGGTGTGTAGGTGTGTGGATTGAGGAGGGTGTGTAGGTGTGTGGATTGAGGAGGGTGTGTAGGTGTGGATTGAGAAGGGTGTATAGGTGTGTGGATTGAGGAGGGTGTGTAGGTGTGGTGTGGATTGAGGAGGGTGTGTAGGCGTGTGGATTGAGGAGGGTGTGTAGGCGTGTGGATTGAGGAGGGTGTGTAGGCGTGTGGATTGAGGAGGGTGTGTAGGCGTGTGGATTGAGGAGGGTGTGTAGGTGTGTGGATTGAGGAGGGTGTGTAGGCGTGTGGATTGAGGAGGGTGTGTAGGTGTGTGGATTGAGGAGGGTGTGTAGGTTTGTGGATTGAGGAGGGTGTGTAGGAGGGTGTGTCGGTGTGTGGACTGAGGAGGGTGTGTAGGTGTGTGGATTGAGGAGGGTGAGTAGGTGTTTGGATTGAGGAGGGTGAGTAGGTGTGTGGATTGTGGAGGGTGTGTAGGTGTGGATTGAGGAGGGTGTGTAGGTGTGTGGACTGAGGAGGGTGTGTAGGTGTGTGGATTGAGGAGGGTGTGTAGCTGTGGTGTGGATTGAGGAGGGTGTGTAGGTGTGGATTGAGGAGGGTGTGTGGGTGTGTGGATTGAGGAGGGTGTGTGTGTGGATTGAGGAGGGTGAGTAGGTGTGTGGATTGAGGAGGGTGTGTAGGTGTGGATTGAGGAGGGTGTGTTGGTGTGGATTGAGGAAAGTGTGTAGTTGTGTGGATTGAGGAAGGTGTGTAGGTGTGTGGATTGAGGAGGGTGTGCAGGTGTGTGGATTGAGGAGGGTGTGTAGGTGTGTGGATTGAGGAGGGTGTGTAGGTGTGGTGTGGATTGAGGGTGTGTAGGTGTGGATTCAGGAGGGTGTGTAGGTGCGGTTTGGAATGAGGAGGGTGTGTAGGTGTGGTGTGGATTGAGGGTGTGTAGGTGTGGATTGAGGAGGGTGTGTAGGTGTGTGGTTTGAGGAGTGTGTGTAGGTGTGGATTCAGGAGGGTGCGTAGGTGTGGATTGAGGAGGGTGTGTAGGTGTGGATTGAGGAGGGTGTGTAGGTGTGGATTGAGGAGGGTGTGTAGGTGTGGTGTGGATTGAGGATGGTGTGTAGGTGTGTGGATTGAGGAGGGTGAGTAGGTGTGTGGATTGAGGAGGGTGTGTAGGTGTGGATTGAGGAGGGTGTGTTGGTGTGGATTGAGGAAAGTGTGTAGTTGTGTGGATTGAGGAAGGTGTGTAGGTGTGTGGATTGAGGAGGGTGTGCAGGTGTGTGGATTGAGGAGGGTGTGTAGGTGTGTGGATTGAGGAGGGTGTGTAGGTGTGGTGTGGATTGAGGGTGTGTAGGTGTGGATTCAGGAGGGTGTGTAGGTGCGGTTTGGAATGAGGAGGGTGTGTAGGTGTGGTGTGGATTGAGGGTGTGTAGGTGTGGATTGAGGAGGGTGTGTAGGTGTGTGGTTTGAGGAGTGTGTGTAGGTGTGGATTCAGGAGGGTGCGTAGGTGTGGATTGAGGAGGGTGTGTAGGTGTGGATTGAGGAGGGTGTGTAGGTGTGGATTGAGGAGGGTGTGTAGGTGTGGTGTGGATTGAGGATGGTGTGTAGGTGTGTGGATTGAGGAGGGTGAGTAGGTGTGTGGATTGAGGAGGGTGTGTAGGTGTGGATTGAGGAGGGTGTGTAGGTGTGGATTGAGGAAGGTGTGTAGGTGTGTGGATTGAGGAGGGTGTGTTGGTCTGGATTCAGGAGGGTGTGTAGGTGTGGTGTCGATTGAGGAGGGTGTGTAGGTGTGGATTGAGGAGGGTGTGTAGGTGTGTGGATTGAGGAGGGTGTGTGGATTGAGGAGGGTGAGTAGGTGTGTGGATTGAGGAGGGTGTGTAGGTGTGTGGATTGAAGAGGGTTTGTAGGTGTGTGCATTGAGGAGGGTGTGTAGGTGTGGATTCAGGAGGGTGTGTAGGTGTGGTGTGGATTGAGGAGGGTGTGTAGGTGTGTGGATTGAGGAGGGTGTGTAGGTGTGGATTGAGGAGGGTGTGTAGGTGTGTGGATTGAGGAGGGTGTGTAGGTGTGTGGATTGAGGATGGTGAGTAGGTGTTTGGATTGAGGAGGGTGTGTAGGTGTGGATTCAGGAGGGTGTGTAGGTGTGTGTATTGAGGAGGGTATGTAGGCGTGTGGATTGAGGAGGGTGTGTAGGTGTGTGGATTGAGGAGGATGAGTAGGTGTTGATTGAGGAGGGTGTCTAGGTGTGTGGATTGAGGAGGATGCGTAGGTGTGTGGATTGAGGAGGGTGTGTAGGTGTCTGGATTAGGAGGGTGTGTAGGCGTGTGGATTGAAGAGGGTGTGTAGGTGTGGTGATTGAGGAGGGTGTGTAGGTGTCTGGATTAGGAGGGTGTGTAGGCGTGTGGATTGAGGAGGGTGTGTAGGCGTGTGGATTGAGGAGGGTGTGTAGGTGTGGATTGAGGAGGGTGTGTAGGTGTGGATTGAGGAGGGTGTGTAGGTGTGTGGATTGAGGGTGTGTAGGTGTGTGGATTGAGGAGGGTGTGTAGGTGTGTGGATTGAGGAGGGTGTGTAGGTGTGTGGATTGAGGAGGGTGTGTAGGTGTGGATTGAGGAGGGTGTGTAGGTGTGGTGTGGATTGAGGAGGGTGTGTAGGCGTGTGGATTGAGGAGGGTGTGGAGGTGTGGTTTGAGGAGGGTGTGTAGGTGTGTGGATTGAGGAGGGTGTGTAGGTGTGGATTGAGGAGGGTGTGTAGGTGTGGTGTGGATTGAGGAGGGTGAGGAGGGTGTGTAGGCGTGTGGATTGAGGAGGGTGTGGAGGTGTGGTTTGAGGAGGGTGTGGAGGTGTGTGGATTGAGGAGGGTGTGTAGGTGTGTGGATTGAGGAGGGTGTGGTGTGGATTGAGGAGGGTGTGTAGGTGTGTGGATTGAGGAGGGTGTGTAAGTGTGTGGATTGAGGAGGGTGTGTAGGTGTGTGGATTGAGGAGGGTGTGTAGGTGTGTGGATTGAGGATGGTGTGTAGGTGTGTGGATTGAGGAGGGTGTGTAGGTGTGTGGATTGAGGAGGGTGTGTAGGTGTGTGGATTGAGGAGGGTGAGTAGGTGTGTGGATTGAGGAGGGTGTGTAGGTGTGGATTGAGGAGGGTGTGTAGGTGTGGATTGAGGAAGGTGTGTAGGTGTGTGGATTGAGGAGGGTGTGTTGGTCTGGATTCAGGAGGGTGTGTAGGTGTGGTGTCGATTGAGGAGGGTGTGTAGGTGTGGATTGAGGAGGGTGTGTAGGTGTGTGGATTGAGGAGGGTGTGTGGATTGAGGAGGGTGAGTAGGTGTGTGGATTGAGGAGGGTGTGTAGGTGTGTGGATTGAGGAGGGTTTGTAGGTGTGTGCATTGAGGAGGGTGTGTAGGTGTGGATTCAGGAGGGTGTGTAGGTGTGGTGTGGATTGAGGAGGGTGTGTAGGTGTGTGGATTGAGGAGGGTGTGTAGGTGTGGATTGAGGAGGGTGTGTAGGTGTGTGGATTGAGGAGGGTGTGTAGGTGTGTGGATTGAGGATGGTGAGTAGGTGTTTGGATTGAGGAGGGTGTGTAGGTGTGGATTGAGGAGGGTGTGTAGGTGTGTGTATTGAGGAGGGTGTGTAGGCGTGTGGATTGAGGAGGGTGTGTAGGTGTGTGGATTGAGGAGGATGAGTAGGTGTTGATTGAGGAGGGTGTCTAGGTGTGTGGATTGAGGAGGGTGCGTAGGTGTGTGGATTGAGGAGGGTGTGTAGGTGTCTGGATTAGGAGGGTGTGTAGGCGTGTGGATTGAAGAGGGTGTGTAGGTGTGGTGATTGAGGAGGGTGTGTAGGTGTCTGGATTAGGAGGGTGTGTAGGCGTGTGGATTGAGGAGGGTGTGTAGGCGTGTGGATTGAGGAGGGTGTGTAGGTGTGTGGATTGAGGAGGGTGTGTAGGTGTGGATTGAGGAGGGTGTGTAGGTGTGGATTGAGGAGGGTGTGTAGGTGTGTGGATTGAGGGTGTGTAGGTGTGTGGATTGAGGAGGGTGTGTAGGTGTGTGGATTGAGGAGGGTGTGTAGGTGTGTGGATTGAGGAGGGTGTGTAGGTGTGGATTGAGGAGGGTGTGTAGGTGTGGTGTGGATTGAGGAGGGTGTGTAGGCGTGTGGATTGAGGAGGGTGTGGAGGTGTGGTTTGAAGAGGGTGTGTAGGTGTGTGGATTGAGGAGGGTGTGTAGGTGTGGATTGAGGAGGGTGTGTAGGTGTGGTGTGGATTGAGGAGGGTGAGGAGGGTGTGTAGGCGTGTGGATTGAGGAGGGTGTGGAGGTGTGGTTTGAGGAGGGTGTGGAGGTGTGTGGATTGAGGAGGGTGTGTAGGCGTGTGGATTGAGGAGGGTGTGGTGTGGATTGAGGAGGGTGTGTAGGTGTGTGGATTGAGGAGGGTGTGTAAGTGTGTGGATTGAGGAGGGTGTGTAGGTGTGTGGATTGAGGAGGGTGTGTCGGTGTGTGGATTGAGGAGGGTGTGTAGGTGTGTGGATTGAGGAGGGTGTGTAGGTGTGGATTGTGGAGGGTGTGTAGGTGTGGATTGAGGAGGGTGTGTAGGTGTGTGGATTGAGGAGGGTGTGTAGGTGTGGATTGAGGAGGGTGTGTAGGTGTGTGGATTGAGGAGGGTGTGTAGGTGTGTGGATTGAGGAGGGTGTGTAGGTGTGTGGATTGTGGAGGGTGTATAGGTGTGGATTGAGGAGGGTGTGTAGGTGTGGATTGAGGAGGGTGTGTAGGTGTGTGGATTGAGGAGGGTGTGTAGGTGTGTGGATTGAGGAGGGTGTGTAGGTGTGTGGATTGAGGAGGGTGTGTAGGTGTGTGGATTGAGGAGGGTGTGTAGGTGTGGATTGAGGAGGGTGTGTAGGTGTGTGGATTGAGGAGGGTGTGTAGGTGTGTGGATTGAGGGTGTGTAGGTGTGGATTGAGGAGGGTGTGTAGGTGTGTGGATTGAGGAGGGTGTGTAGGTGTGTGGATTGAGGAGGGTGTGTAGGTGTGTGGACTGAGGAGGGTGTGTAGGTGTGTGGATTCAGGAGGGTGTGTAGGTGTGTGGATTGAGGAGGGTGTGTAGGTGTGTGGATTGAGGAGGGTGCGTAGGTGTGGATTGAGAAGGGTGTGTAGGTGTGGATTGAGGAGGGTGTGTAGGTGTGTGGATTGAGGAGGATGTGTAGGTGTGTGGATTGAGGAGGGTGTGTAGGTGTGGATTGAGGAGGGTGTGTAGGTGTGTGGATTGAGGAGGGTGTGTAGGTGTGTGGATTGAGGGTGTGTAGGTGTGGATTGAGGAGGGTGTGTAGGTGTGTGGATTGAGGAGGGTGTGTAGGTGTGTGGATTGAGGAGGGTGTGTAGGTGTGTGGACTGAGGAGGGTGTGTAGGTGTGTGGATTCAGGAGGGTGTGTAGGTGTGTGGATTGAGGAGGGTGTGTAGGTGTGTGGATTGAGGAGGGTGTGTAGGTGTGGATTGAGAAGGGTGTGTAGGTGTGGATTGAGGAGGGTGTGTAGGTGTGTGGATTAAGGAGGGTGTGTAGGTGTGGATTGAGGAGGGTGTGTATGTGTGGATTGAGGAGGGTGTGTAGGTGTGTGGATTGAGGAGGATGAGTAGGTGTTGATTGAGGAGGGTGTCTAGGTGTGTGGATTGAGGAGGGTGCGTAGGTGTGTGGATTGAGGAGGGTGTGTAGGTGTCTGGATTAGGAGGGTGTGTAGGCGTGTGGATTGAGGAGGGTGTGTAGGTGTGGTGATTGAGGAGGGTGTGTAGGTGTCTGGATTAGGAGGGTGTGTAGGCGTGTGGATTGAGGAGGGTGTGTAAGCGTGTGGATTGAGGAGGGTGTGTCGGTGTGTGGATTGAGGAGGGTGTGTAGGTGTGTGGATTGAGGAGGGTGTGTAGGTGTGGATTGTGGAGGGTGTGTAGGTGTGGATTGAGGAGGGTGTGTAGGTGTGTGGATTGAGGAGGGTGTGTAGGTGTGGATTGAGGAGGGTGTGTAGGTGTGTGGATTGAGGAGGGTGTGTAGGTGTGTGGATTGAGGAGGGTGTGTAGGTGTGTGGATTGTGGAGGGTGTGTAGGTGTGGATTGAGGAGGGTGTGTAGGTGTGGATTGAGGAGGGTGTGTAGGTGTGTGGATTGAGGAGGGTGTGTAGGTGTGTGGATTGAGGAGGGTGTGTAGGTGTGTGGATTGTGGAGGGTGTGTATGTGTGGATTGAGGAGGGTGTGTAGGTGTGTGGATTGAGGAGGGTGTGTAGGTGTGTGGATTGAGGAGGGTGTGTAGGTGTGTGGATTGAGGAGGGTGTGTTGGTGTGTGGACTGAGGAGGGTGTGTAGGTGTGTGGATTCAGGAGGGTGTGTAGGTGTGTGGATTGAGGAGGGTGTGTAGGTGTGTGGATTGAGGAGGGTGTGTAGGTGTGGATTGAGAAGGGTGTGTAGGTGTGGATTGAGGAGGGTGTGTAGGTGTGTGGATTGAGGAGGGTGTGTAGGTGTGGATTGAGGAGGGTGTGTAGGTGTGGATTGAGGAGGGTGTGTAGGTGTGTGGATTGAGGAGGATGAGTAGGTGTTGATTGAGGAGGGTGCCTAGGTGTGTGGATTGAGGAGGGTGCGTAGGTGTGTGGATTGAGGAGGGTGTGTAGGTGTCTGGATTAGGAGGGTGTGTAGGCGTGTGGATTGAGGAGGGTGTGTAGGTGTGGTGATTGAGGAGGGTGTGTAGGTGTCTGGATTAGGAGGGTGTGTAGGCGTGTGGATTGAGGAGGGTGTGTAGGCGTGTGGATTGAGGAGGGTGTGTAGGTGTGTGGATTGAGGAGGGTGTGTAGGTGTAGATTGAGGAGGGTGTGTAGGTGTGGATTGAGGAGGGTGTGTAGGTGTGTGGATTGAGGGTGTGTAGGTGTGTGGATTGAGGAGGGTGTGTAGGTGTGTGGATTGAGGAGGGTGTGTAGGTGTGTGGATTGAGGAGGGTGTGTAGGTGTGTGGATTGAGGAGGGTGTGTAGGTGTGGATTGAGGAGGGTGTGTAGGTGTGGTGTGGATTGAGGAGGGTGTGTAGGCGTGTGGATTGAGGAGGGTGTGGAGGTGTGGTTTGAGGAGGGTGTGTAGGTGTGTGGATTGAGGAGGGTGTGTAGGTGTGGATTGAGGAGGGTGTGTAGATGTGGTGTGGATTGAGGAGGGTGTGTAGGCGTGTGGATTGAGGAGGGTGTGGAGGTGTGGTTTGAGGAGGGTGTGGAGGTGTGTGGATTGAGGAGGGTGTGTAGGTGTGTGGATTGAGGAGGGTGTGGTGTGGATTGAGGAGGGTGTGTAGGTGTGTGGATTGAGGAGGGTGTGTAAGTGTGTGGATTGAGGAGGGTGTGTAGGTGTGTGGATTGAGGAGGGTGTGTCGGTGTGTGGATTGAGGAGGGTGTGTAGGTGTGTGGATTGAGGAGGGTGTGTAGGTGTGGATTGTGGAGGGTGTGTAGGTGTGGATTGAGGAGGGTGTGTAGGTGTGTGGATTGAGGAGGGTGTGTAGGTGTGGATTGAGGAGGGTGTGTAGGTGTGTGGATTGAGGAGGGTGAGTAGGTGTTTGGATTGAGGAGGGTGTGTAGATGTGTGGATTGAGGAGGGTGTGTAGGTGTGTGGATTGAGGAGGGTGTGTAGGTGTGTGGATTGAGGAGGGTGTGTAGGTGTGTGGATTGTGGAGGGTGTGTAGGTGTGGATTGAGGAGGGTGTGTAGGTGTGGATTGAGGAGGGTGTGTAGGTGTGTGGATTGAGGAGGGTGTGTAGGTGTGTGGATTGAGGAGGGTGTGTAGGTGTGTGGATTGTGGAGGGTGTGTAGGTGTGGATTGAGGAGGGTGTGTAGGTGTGTGGATTGAGGAGGGTGTGTAGGTGTGTGGATTGAGGAGGGTGTGTAGGTGTGTGGATTGAGGAGGGTGTGTAGGTGTGTGGACTGAGGAGGGTGTGTAGGTGTGTGGATTCAGGAGGGTGTGTAGGTGTGGATTGAGAAGGGTGTGTAGGTGTGGATTGAGGAGGGTGTGTAGGTGTGTGGACTGAGGAGGGTGTGTAGGTGTGTGGATTCAGGAGGGTGATGTGGTAGCTGAGGAGTGTTTTTGCTGGCTGAGGTGGTAGTTGAGTGTGTTTGCTGGGTGAGGTGGAAGTTGAGTGTTTTTGCTGGATGAGGAGGTAGTTGACGAGTGTTTTTGTTGGGTGAGGTGGTAGTTGAGGAGTTTTTTTTCTGGGTGAGGAGGTATTCGAGGAGTGTGTTTGCTGGGTGAGGAGGTATTTGAGGAGTGTGTTTGCTGGGTGAGGAGGTAGATCATGTCCGGATGGTGGAAGGAGGACCAGGCAGTGTCGTGGAGGAATCTCGGCTCTGATACCCCAGTTTCCCAGGTGTCGATCTGCTGTCGTTCCCACCTGTGGACCTCGGCGTTGCCGCGCACTCGCCTCCAGCCGATCTCAGTCACGTCGCGGACGGTCCTGGTCTCGGGAGCAGCTCAGATCCGCTTGGAGTCGGAGTCGCAGTCGGGCCGTTGCGTGTAGAGGAAGATGAGGATGAGAGTGAGGAACAGGAACAGCAGCAGGAGGAACGGGACTAACTCTATCATCGAGTGCAGGTGCGGGATGGGCATCGCTGGCTGGTCCCGGCACACCCGCGGGCACAGGGCCGCAAATCTGCTCGGCGCTAAGAACTGCGGTCCCGGGACACCTATGGGGCGTTGGAGAACGAGTCACTCCCCAGTGCCCGGCCTAGGCGACCGCTTCCTCCTCGTCATTTCCTTACACGTGAAAGTCCGCCAGGCTTCCCCAGCTGTGTCCAGCCCCTCTGCCCGCCCCTGGCCCAGCACAGCCCCCGACCAGACCTCCCCTCTCCCCGCCTCTGTCCCAGCACAGTCCCCGACCGGACTCCCCTATCCCCGCCTCTGTACCAGCACAGTCTCCGACCGGACTCCCCTGTCCCAGCACAGTCCCCGACCGGATCTCCCCTCTTTCCCTCTCCCCACCCCTGTCCCAGCACAGTCCCCGACCAGATCTCCCCTCTCCCCGCCCCTGTCCCAACACAGCCCCACCGACCGGACCTCCCCTCTCCCCACCCCACCCCACCCCACCCCTGGCCCAGCACTGTCCCCGACCGGATCTCCCCTCTTCCCCTGTCCCAGCACAGTCCCCGACTGGCCCTCCCCTCTCCCCGCCCCGCTCCGCCCCTGTCCCAGCACAGTCCCCGACTGGCCCTCCCCTCTCCCCGCCCCGCCCCTCCCCTCCCCTCCCCTGGCCCAGCACAGTCCCCGACCGGATCTCCCCTCTTCCTCTGTCCCAGCACAGTCCCCGACCGGCTCTCCCCTCTTTCCCTGTGCCAGGCGGGGGCGCCCGGTGCTCCCGAATCAAGTTGGACAAGGAAGTGCAATTGCCGCGGGCGAGCCCGCTGTGTGTCGACACAACACAACATAACAGGCCGTGGGGAATGTCGCGCACAGGAAGATCCCGCAGCGCTGGTCGGGAGCGTAAAGGACGGCCTGAGAATTAGTGCCGGGCTTTCTATTACACTCCTTTCATAAAGAGGTCAAATCCAACAACACAGTACTCTTAACCTTCAGCGTAGACTCATCGGGTTAACACATGGGCGTCTTCATCCAGCATTCAGTCAGACCCCTGCGGTTCCCGACCTCCTCGGGAAGTACAGTAAAGGTACAGTATCTGTGAATGGCAGAATTGGTTATTACTGAACAGATACCAAGGTTCAGGGATGAACCTTATACAGGTTATTTCATTACATCAGTGCTTTGAAGTTCAGGAGAAAAATAACAATGCAGAATGAAGTGTTACAATTACAGAGAGTGCAAATCAGACAGACAATAGGTGCAAGGCCATAATGAGGTTGGTCTGAAGTTGTGTCCACCTTGTAACAGAGGGACAGAAGCTGTCCTCAAATCTGAACATAGCAATGTACAGCATATTACAGGTTCCTCAGCAATGTTGTTCTGACCATCTACCCTTCTGTAGAAGCTGCCTAGAATTTCCCAGTCGCATAGCCCCCTAAGCTTCATCGGCCTATCTAAGAGTTTCTTAAAAGACCCTGTCATATCTGCCTCCACCACCGTTGCCGGCAGCCCATTCCATGCACTCACCACTCTGCGTAAAAAACTTACTCCCGACATCTCGACTGTACCTACTCCCCAGCACCTTAAAACTGTGCCCTCTCGTGTTAGCCATTTCAGCCCTGGGAAAAAGCCTCTGACTATCCACATGATCAATGCCTCTCATCATCTTATACACCTCTATCATATCAGCTCTCATCCTCCATCACTCCAAGGAGAAATCTCCTCTACACCCTTTCTATGGTTTCCACATCCTTCCTGTAGTGAGGTGACCAGAACTAAACACGGTACAGTACTCCAAGTGGGGTCTGGCGGGACATGTTTTTGGGGATTTGTATATTCTGTCTGATGGGAGGGGTAGAAAAGGAATTCCGGGGAAGGTGGGGTCTTTGATCATGTTGGCTGCTTTTCTAGGCAGTGAGAGCATGGAGAGAGTCAGTGGAGGGGAGGTGGGTCTCTGTGATGGGCCCACAGCTCTGTCGTTTCTTGCGGTCTGGAGCGGAGCAGTTACCACACTGAGCTGTGATGCACCCAGATAAGATGCCTTCTGCGGTGAGTCGATAAAACGAGAGTCAAATTTCTTTAGCAAACCGAGGCACAGGTGCACTTTCTTTGCCTGGTGGACAAGGGCAGGCTATTGATGTTCACATCTGGGAATGTGAAGCTTTCAATCCCCTCGACCTCAACACTTATTGATGTAAACAGGTGTTTGTGTACCCCCTCCCTGTCACCCACACCTTGCTGAATTCAATGGCCTGCTGTACTTTGTATCTTAAACTGGGGCTTAAGAACACTGGCTGCTGAGTGGGACAGGGCAAGGAATAAACATACTGTCCTCTCTCAGGCCTGATGCAGGGTCTCAACCTGCAAGATTGACTGCTCCCACAGAGCCTGCTGCACCAGCTGAGTTCCTGCAACAAAGTGTGGTTTTTTTCTGTCCATCAACAATTAAAGTTAGCAGGTCCTCTCCCTCTGTGAGTTAAACCTAACAGGTCCTCTCCCTCTGTGAGTTAAACTTAACAGGTCCTCTCCCTCTGTGAGATAAACCTAACCGGTTCCTCGCCCTCAGGAGTGTCCAGAGTACACTGTAGGGCAAGGCACACCCTGGGGTATGTGGACAGTGGAGTGTGGAAGAGGGAAGTGGAGATCCTTACAGCCTTTGCTGAGGTCTCTGGTGCCTGTACGGAGAAAGGGCTAGACCCATTGTAATTGAGCACCATTACCTCAAACAAGACTGCGAGAGAAAGTCCACAGCATTCCAAAATACCCAACAGTGTAAGATGTGATGAATCTCTTCTTTATTCATTTTCAAGATCTATGTGGCATCTGCAAAGCCAAAATTTGTTCATCCTGAACTCATAACCACTCACCAGCTCCACGCTGACCGTTGTACATATACATACTAGTCCTGTTTGTCCACATTAGGTCCATAGCCTTTTTATGCCTTGGTGATTCAAGTGCTTGTCCACATACTTCTTTGATGTTGTGAGGTTATCTAGTGTACATCCACCATATCTTTAGGCAGTGTATGCAAGATTCCTACCCAACTTTGTGTAAAAGAAAACTTTCTCAGATCCCCTCTAAACCTCCTCTTTAATCTTATATCAATGTCCTCTTGTTAATGCACCACTAAAAGGGGAGAAGATTCTTGTTAAGTACCCAACCATTCAAATTAGATTCAGTTCTAGAAGGTCATCCCTCAGTTTCCTCTGCTTCAGGGATATCAATTGCAGCCTATCCAATCCCTCCTCATAGAAACCATAGAAACTACAGCACAGAAACAGGCCTTTTGGCCCTTCTTAGCTGTGCCGAACCATTTCCTGCCTAGTCCCACTGACCTTTAGAAACCATAGAAAAACTACAGCACAGAAACAGGCCTTTTGGCCCTTCTTGGCTGTGCTGAACCATTTTCTGCCTAGTCCCACTGACCTGCACACAGACCATATCCCTCCATACACCTCCCATCCATGTATCTGTCCAATTTATTCTTAAATGTTAAAAAAGAACCCGCATTTACCACCTCGTCTGGCAGCTCATTCCACACTCCCACTACTCTGTGTGAAGAAGCCCCCCCTAATGTTCCCTTTAAACTTTTCCCCCTTCACCCTTAACCTATGTCCTCTGGTTCAGTGCCTCAGTGGAAAAAGCCTGCTTGCATTCACTCTATCAATACCCATCATAATTTTATATACCTCTATCAAATCTCCCCTCATTCTTCTACGCTCCAGGGAATAAAGTCCAAACCTATTCAACCTTTCTCTGTAACTGAGTTTCTCAAGTCCTGGCAACATCCTTGTAAACCTTCTCTGCACTCTTTCAACCTTATTAATATCCTTGCTGTAATTTGGTGACCAAAACTGAACACAGTACTCCAGATTCGGCCTCACCAATGCCTCATACAACCTCATCATAACATTCCAGCTCTTATACTCAATACTTTGATTAATAAAGGACAATGTACCAAAAGCTCTCTTTATGACCCTATCTACCTGTGACGACACTTTTAGGGAATTTTGTATCTGTATTCCCAGATCCCTCTGTTCTACTGCACTCCTCAGTGCCTTACCATTTACCCTGTATGTTCTACCTTGGTTTGTCCTTCCAAAGTGCAATACCTCACACTTGTCTCTATTAAACTCGATCTGCCATTTTTCAGCCCATTTTTCCAGCTGGTCCAATCCCTTTGCAAGCTTTGAAAACCTTCCTCACTGTCCACTACACCTCCAATCTTTGTATCATCAGCAAATTTGCTGATCCAATTTACCACATTATGATCCAGATCATTGATATAGATGACAAATAACAATGGACCCAGCACTGATCCCTGTGGCACACCACTAGTCACAGGCCTCCACTCTGAGAAGCAATCCTCTACCACCATTCTTTGGCTTCTTCCATTGAGCCAATGTCTAATCCAATTTACCACCTCTCCATGTATGCCTAGCGACTGAATTTTCCTAACTAACCTCCCATGCGGGACCTTGTCAAAGGCCTTACTGAAGTCCATGTAGACAACATCCACTGCCTTCCTTTCATCCACTTTCCTGGTAACCTCCTCGAAAAACTCCAATAGATTGGTCAAACATGACCTACCACACACAAAGCCATGTTGACTCTCCCTAATAAGTCCATGTCTATCCAAATGCTTGTAGATTCTATCTCTTAGTACTCCCTCCAATAACTTACCCACTACCGACGTCAAACTTACCGGCCTATAATTTCCCGAATTACTTTTTGATCCTTTTTGAAACAACGGAACAACATGAGCCACTCTCCAATCCTCTGGCACCTCACCCGTAGACACCGACATTTTAAATATATCTGCCAGAGCCCCTGCAATTTCAACACTAGTCTCCTTCAAGGTCCGAGGGAATACCCTGTCAGGTCCTGGGGATTTATCCACTTTAATTTGTCTCAAGACAGCAAGCACCTCCTCCTGTTCAATCTGTACAGTTTCCATGATCTCACTACTTGTATCCCTTAATTCCATAGACTTCATGCCAGTTTCCTTAGTAAATACAGAAGCAAAAAACCCGTTTAAGATCTCCCCCATTTTTTTTGGTTCCACACATAGCCGACCACTCTGATCTTCAAGAGGACCAATTTTATCTCTTACAATCCTTTTACTCTTAATATACCTGTAAAAGCTCTTTGGATTATCCTTCACTTTGACTGCCAAGGCAACCTCATGTCTTCTTTTAGCCCTCCTGATTACTTTCTTAAGTATTTTCTTGCACTCTTTATACTCCTCAAGCACCTTATTTACTCCCTGTTTCCTATACATGTCATACAACTCCCTCTTCTTCTTTATCAGAGTTGCAATATCCCTTGAGAACCAAGGTTCCTTATCCCTATTCACTTTGCCTTTAATGCTGACAGGAACATACAAACTCTGCACCCTCAAAATTTCCCCTTTGAAGGCTTCCCACTTACCGATCACATCCTTGCCAGAGAACAATCTGTCCCAATCCACGCTTTTTAGATCCTTTCTCATTTCTTCAAATTTGGCCTTCTTCGAGTTTAGAACCTCAACCCTAGGGTCAGATCTATCTTTATCCATGATCAAGTTGAAACTAATGGTGTTATGATCACTGGAGCCAAAGTGCTCCCCTACACACACTTCCGTCACTTGTCCTAACTCATTTTCTAATAGCAGATCTAATATTGCATCCCCTCTAGTTGGTCCCTCTATATATTGATTTAGAAAACTTTCCTGAACACATTTTACAGACTCTAACCCATCTAGACCCCTAACAGTATGGGAGTCCCAATCAATATGTGAAAAATTAAAATCCCCTACCACCACAACTTTATGTTTCCTGCAATTGCCTGCTATCTCTCTGCGGATCTGCTCCTCCAATTCTCGTTGACTATTGGGTGGTCTGTAATACAATCCCACTAATGTGGCCATACCTTTCCTGTTTCTCAGCTCCACCCATAAGGACTCAGTAGACAAGCCCTCTAATCTGTCCTGCCTGAGCACTGCTGTAATATTTTCCCTGACTAGCAATGCTACTCCCCCACCTTTCATTCCTCTGCCTCGATCACATCTGAAACATCACCAAAATATTCCAATCCTGATGTACAGTGCCTATATAAAGTATTCACCCCTCCCCCACGGAAGTTTTCATGTTTTATTGTTTTACAACATTGAATCACAATGGATTTAATTTGGCTTTTTATGATAATGATCAACAGAACAAGACCCTTTTGTGTCAAAGTGAAAACAGATCTCTACAAAGTGATCTAAATTAATTACAAATACAAAACACAAAATAATCGATTGCACAAGTATTCACCCTCTTCAAGCCGGTATTTAGTAGATGTGCCTTTGGCAGCAATTACAGCCTTGAGTCTGTGTGGTTAGCTCTCTATAAGCTTTGCACATCTGGCCACTGCAATTTTTCCACATTCTCCTTTACAAGACTGGTCAAGCTCTGTCAGATTGCATGGGGATCATTAGCGAACAGCCCTTTTCAAGTCCATCCACAAATTCTCAATTGGATCAGGTCCGGACTCTGACTTAGCCACTCCAGGACATTAACTTTGTTGTTTTTAAGCCATTCCTGTGTAGCTTTGGCTTTATGCTTGGGTCATTGTCTTGCTGGAAAACAAATCACCTTCCAAGTCACAGTTCCCTTGCAGACGACATCAGGTTTTCCTCCAGTATTTCCCTGTAATTTGCTGCATTGATTTTACCCTCCACCTTCACAACCCTACCAGGGCCTGCTGCAGCGAAGCATCCCCACAGCATGATGCAGCATGCTTCACGGTAAGATGGTGTATTCTTCATGAGCACAATGTTTGGCTTATGCCAAATATAGCATTTAGTCTGATGGCCAAAAAGCTCAATTTTGTTTTCATCAAACCATTGAACCTTCTTCCAGCTAACTTCAGAGTTTCCCACATGTCTTCTGACAAACTCTAGCTGAGACTTCATGTGAGTTTTTTTCAACAGTGGCTCCCTCTTTGCCACTCTCCCATAAATCTGCAACTGATGAAGCACCCAAGCAACAGTTGTTGTATGCACAGTCTCTCCCATCTCAGCCATTGAAGCTTGTAACTCCTCCAGGGTTGTCACAGGTTGGTGGTCTCCGTCACTAGTCCCTTCTTGCACGGTCACTCAGTTTTTGAGGATGGCCTGCTCTAGGCAGATTTACAGCTGTGCCAAATTCTTTCCATTTCTTGAGGATTGACTTAACTGTACTCCAAGAGATGGTCAGTGACTTGGAAATTTTCTTGTATCCATCTCCTGACTTGTGCTTTTCAACAGCTTTTTTGTGGAGTTGCTTGGAGTGTTCTTTTGCCTTCATGTTGTAGTTTTTACCAGTGTGATTCAATGTTGTACAACAATAAAACATGAAAACGTGGAAGAGGGGGTGAATACTTTTGAGAGGCACTGTATCTTCTCTGCATCCTCTCCAGCACAAGCATGTAATTCATAGAGATTAGTGACCAAAACTGCACATTGTCCTCCAGCTGTGGCCCAACCAATGTTTGATGGAGTTGCAACAATGACATCCCTGTGGCATTGTTGGTAGAGAGGTTGAATGTTTGGAGTGGTGAATGGGATGCCAATCAAGTGGACTGGTTTGTCCTGGATGGTGTAGAACTTCTCGAAAGTTGTTGGTGCTGCACTTGTCCAGGAAAATGGAGAATATTCCATCACACTCCTGACATGTTCCTTGTGATGTCAGAAGGAGAGGTACTTACTGCAGAATAACCACCCTCTAACCTGTTCTGGTAGTTATGTTGCTAGTTAGAGCCATAGAGTGATAGAAAAGTACAGCACAGAAACAGGCCTCATGGCCATCTAGTCCATGATGAACCATTTAAACTGCATTCTCCCATCAACCTGCACCCTACCCCTACCATCCACGTAGCTATCCAAACTTCTCTTAAACGTTGAAATGGAGCTTACATGCACCACTTGCTCTGTCAGCTCATTCCACACTCTCACAGCCCTCTGATTGAACAAGTTTCCCCTGTTCGCCTTAAACTTCTCAGCTTTCACTCTTAACCCATGACCTCTAGTTGTAGTTCCACCCAACCTCAGAGGCAAAAGCCTGTTTGCATTTACCCTCAAATTTGTATAACTCTATCAACTCTCCCCCCCAACCTTCTATGTTGCAAGGAATAACGTCCATCCTTCCTTATAACTCCATCCTACTCCATCCTTCCTTATAACTCAGGTCCTCCAGTCCCGGCAACATCCTTGTAAATTTTCTCTGTACTCTTTCACATTTTTCCTGTAGGTAGATGACCAAAATTGCACACAATACTCTAAATTAGGCCTCACCAATGTCTTATACAACTTCAACGTAACATCCCAACTCCTGTATTCAGTAGATTGATTTATAAAGGCCAATGTGCCAAAAGCTTTCTTTATGACCCTGTCTACCTGTGAAGCCACTTCAAATGAATTATGGACCTGCATTCCCAGATCTCTTTGTTCTGCAGGATTCCTCAATGTCCTACCGTTCACCATGTAAGACTTTCCCTGGTTGGTCCTACCAAAGTGCAACACCTTGTATTTTTGCCTCTATTAAATTCTATCTGTCATTTTTCATCCCATTTTCCAGCTGGTGCATATCACGATGTAAGCTCTGATAGTCTTCCTCACTGTCCACTACACTCCCAATCTTGTTAAGTTTCTGGTCAGTGATGAGTAATGTTTTTCCCGGTGGAGGTAATCCCACAGGGGCTATGAATGTGTGTTGCTTTCATGTTACACATGAATGGCCTGGCCTTGGCTATCGGGAACAGAGTTTTAATGTCTCTAGAGGATACAGAAGTTGACCACATAATATTAGAAACTGTAGTGAAGCACAGGCAGATCAATGAAACAGATGTGAAGACGGATTGAATGCAGAGAGTTATGAAGTATTGGACGAAGGATGGATCACCATCAGCGCCGAGTCTCACAGAACTACTATTTTTACACCAATCTTCGTATCATCTGAAAACTTGGCAACAAAGCCACCCATTCCATCATCTAAATCACTGATATACAGCAGAAAAAGGAGTGGTCCCAACAGTGACCCTTGTGGAAGACCACTAGTCAGTGGCAGCCAACCAGAAAAGTATTCCCACTCACTGCCTCCTGCCAATCAGCCAATGCTCTAACCGTGCCAGTGACTTTCCTGTAATACCATGGGCTCTTAACTTGGTAAGCAGCCTCATGTGTTGTACCTTGTCAAAAGCCTTCTGGAAGTCCAAATATATGACATACATCCCAAATATGCCTTTTATCTAGCCTACTTGTAATCTCTTCAAAGAACTCCAACAGATTCTTCAGGCAAGATCTTCCCTTAAGGAAACTGTGCTGACTTTGTCCTGTGTCACCAAGTACTCCATCACCTCATCCTTAACAATTAACTCCCAACATCTTCCCAACTGGTCTCTAATTTCCTTTCTGCTGCTTTCCTCCTTTCTTAAAGAGTGGAGTGACACTTGCAATTTTCCAGTCCTCTGGCACCATGCTAGAGTCCAATGATTTTTGAAAGATCATTACTAATGCCCCCACAATCTCTACCACTACCTTTTTCAGAACCTTAGGGTGCAGTTCATCTGGTCTGGGTGACTTATGTACAGTATCCTTAGGTCTTTCAGCTTTTTGAGCACCACCTTGCTTGTAATTGTATTCACTTCTCTTCCCTCACACCCTTCAACATCTGGCACACTGCTAGTTTCTTCATTTAGTTGATCTGCCATCTCCTTGTCCCTAGTTAATATTTCTCTGGCGTCATTTTCTTGCAGTCCTATATCCACTCTCATCTCTCCATTGGTGCTCTGCTGTCATCCCTGCCAGCATCTCCTTCCAATTTACCTTTGGCGAACTCCTCTCTCATTCCACTGTAATGCCCTTTACTCCACTGAAATACTGCTACTTTAGACTTTCTCCTGATCAAGTCTCAAGTTGAATTCAATCCTATTGTGATCATTGCCTCTTGAGTGTTCCTTTACCTTAAGCTCTCTAATCTCCTTCGGTTCATTACATAACACCCAGTCCAGTATAGCTGATCCCCTAGTAGGCTCGATGACAAACTGCTCTAAAAAGCCATCTTGTAAGCATTTGACAAATTCACTCTCTTGACATTCATTACCAACCTGATTTTTCCAATCGACCTGCATGTTGAAATCTCCCATGACTATCACAACATTACCCTTTTGACATGTCTTTTCTATTTCCTGTTGTAATCTGTGGTGCACATCCCCGCTACTGTTGGGAGGCCTGTATTTAACTGCTATCAGGGTCCTTTTACACTTGTAGTTTCTTAACTCAACTCAATACTATCTTTGCTTTTCTACCATAAGTCCTATCCTGAGTCCCTTCACTCTGGTTCCCATCCCCTTGCTAAATTAGGTTAAACCCTCCCCAACAGCTCTAACAAACATGCCCATGAGAATATTGGTTCCCCCTGGTTTAGGTGCAATCAGTCCCTTTTCTATAGGTCATACCTCACCCAGAAGAGAATCCTACAAAAAGTAGGATCCTCCAAACAGAAAGCTTTTCAGCTTTCTGCCTAAGCTCTCTAAATTCTCTTTTCAGAGTCTCTTTACTTTCCTTTCCATGTCCTTGGTACCAATATGTACCAAGACATCTGGTTTCTCTCCCTCCAAAATGCTGTGGACATGATCCGAGATGTCTCTGACCCTGGCACTTGTGAGGCAACATACCCTACATTCCATACCATACCATCCTTTTCATGTCCACAGAATCTCCTGTCTGTTCCCCAGTATTTCAGAGGATCTGTCTTGGGACCAGCTGGTAAGTGCCATTTCAAAGAAGCCATGGCAGTGTCTCTACTTCCTTCGAAGTTTGCACAGGTCCAACGTGTCATCTAAAACTTCGACAGACTTTTATAGATGCACAGTGGAGAGTACCCCAGCTGCTTGCATCACAGCCTCGTATGGAAACACCAATGCCCATGAATGGAAAAGTTCACAAAAGGTATTGAATACAGCCCAGTCCATCACAGGAAAGGTCCTCCCAACCATTGAGCACATCTACAAAGAGTGCTGCCACAAGAAAGCAGCATCTATCATCAGGGACCCCCACCATCCAGGGCATGCTTTCTTCTCACTACTACCATCAGGAAGGAGGTACAGGAGTCTTAGATTCCACACCGCCAGGTTCAGGAGCAGTTATTACCCTTCAACCATCAGACTCCTGAACCACCAGGGATACCTCAACATTGAACGGTTCCATAACCTATGGACTCATTTTCAAGGACTCTACAACTCATTTTCTCAATATTATTTATTTATTCACTTACTTACTATTTGTTTTTGTAATTGCCAGTTTGCTTACTTATGCATATTGGTTATTGGACTTTTTCATTGATTCTCTTGGGTATCTACTGTGAGCATTCATACGAGTTGTATCTCAGGGTTGTATATGGTGTAATATAGGTATCTTGATAATATGTTTAATTTGAACTTTGAATATGATAGAATTCAGCCGGCAGTTTAAAAGGAAGAAGCTAAAATTGGATTTATCAGTATTACAGTTGAGCTAAGTTAATATGAGAGAGGAGCTGGCCGAAGTTGATTAGCAGGGGTGAGGGTAGAGCAGTAATGGTTGAAGTTCCAGGGGGTAGTTCAGAAGACACAGGATCAGTTCATCCCAAAGAAAAGGAAGCATTCTAAAGGATGGATGGGGCATCCATGGGTGACAAGGAAAGTTAAAGACAGCATAAAAGCCAAAGGGATGACACATATAGTAATAAAGCAAAAATTAGTGGGAAGCTTTTTAAAAACTCACAGAAGGCAACTCAAAAAGCAATAAGGAGAGAAAAGATGAAATAAGAAAGTAAGCTAGCCAATAATATCAAAGAGGATACCAGTATTTTTCAGATATATGAAGAGTAAAATAGAGGCACGAGCATACATCGAATTACAGGAAAGTAACAATGGAGAGTTAGTAAGGGAGGACAAAGAAACAGTGGAAGAACTGAGTCAGGATATAGCATCAGTCTTCACTGTGGAAGCCACTAGCAAAGTGCCAGGAAATCTAGAATATCAGGGGGTTGAAGTGAGTATTGTCACTATTACTAAGGAGAGGGTGCTTAGGAAGCGGAAAGGTCTGAAGGTAGATTAGTCACTTGGACCATGTAGACTACACCCCAGGGTTTCTGAAAGAGATAGATGAAAAGATTGTGGAGGCATTAGTAATAATCTTTCAAGAAACACTAGATTCTGGAATGGTTCTAGAAAAGTTGTAAATGTCACTCCACTCTTTTAAGAAGGGAAGGAGGCAAAAGACAGGAAATTATAAGCAATCCAGCGTGACTTCAGTAGTTAGCAAAAAGTTAGAGTCCATTATTAAGGATGAGGTTTCAAGGTACTTGGAGGTACATGATATGGTGGACCAAAGTCAGCACGTTTCATTAAGGGGAAATCTTGCCTGATAAATCTGTTTGAATTATTTGAGGAAATAACGGGCAGGGTAGATGAATTATGTTGCTTACTTGGATTTTCAGAAGGCCTTTGACAAGTTGCCACACATGAGGCTGCTAAACAAGATAAGAACCCATGTTATTACAGATAAGGTATTAACAGTTGGACAGATTTAGGAGAATGGGCAAAAATTTGGCAGTTGTAATATAGTGCAGAGACATGTATGGTCACGCATTTTGGTAAAAGGAATAAGGACATAGACTATTTTCTAAATGGGGAGCAAATTCAGAAATGAAAGATGTAAAGGGACTTGGAAGTCCTCATGCAGGATAACCTAAGGTAAACTTACAGATGGAGTTACTGGGAAGGAAGGCAAAAGCAATGTTAGCATTCATGCCCAGAGAGGTAGAATGCAGAAGCAAAGATGTGATGCTGAGGCTTTATAAGGCTGCACAAACCACACTTGGAGTATTGTGAGCATTGGAGAGGGCCCAGAGGAGGTTTTCAAGAATGATCCTGGGAATGAAAGAGTTAACATTTGAGGACCATTTGATTGCTCTGCCCTTGTACTCGCTGGTGTTTAGAAGAATGAATGGGGATCTCATTGAAATCTACTGAATATTAAAATGCTGAGATACAGTAGACTTGGAGAGGATGTTTTCAATCGTGGGAAAGTCTCGGACCAGAGACCACAGTCTCAGAAAACAAGGATGTCCCTTTAAAACAGAGATGAGGAGGGATTTCTTTAGTGGGAGGGTGGTGAGTCTGTGGAGGCCAAGTCGTTGGGTATCTTGATTTTAAGGGCATCAAAGGTTACAGGGAGAAGGCAGGAGAATGGGGTTTAGAGGGATAGTAAATCTGCCCTGATGGAATGGAAGAGCAGGCCAGATGGGCTGAGTGGTTAAATCTGCTCCTGTCTTATGATCTTCCTTTTCACTCATTCCTTCCTCTGTCCATGTCCCATCCCCTCCCTCTTTTGCCCCCCTTATCACTTCCCCCTCATGCCAGTTTTTTGGTGAGAAGTTGCACTTTGGGAGGTCAACTGTGAGAGGAAACTATACAGTAAATGGCAGGGCCCTTGCTGTGCAGTGGGATATTGAGATTCAAGTCCATAGCTTCCTGCAAGTGGTAACACAAGTAAATAGAGTGGTAAAGGAGGTGTGTAGCATTCTTGCCTTTGTCAGTCAGGGTACTGAGGATAATCCATAACCATATAACAACTACAACACGGAAACAGGCCATCTCAGCCCTTCCAGTCCGTGCTGAACTAGTGGGAGAAATGCACAAAATGCCGGAGGAACTCAGCAGTTCAGGCAGCATCTACTGAGGTGAAAATTGATGATGTTTCAAAGTTCAATTATATTATCAAAATACATATATGCCATCATATACTACTCTGAGGTTTATTTTCTTGTGGGCATTCACAATAACTACAAAGAAACAGAATCGAATCAATGAAAAACTGCAAACAAAGACAGACAAACAACTAAAGTGCAATAGACAACAAACTTCAAATACAATAATAATACTAATAATAATTAATAAGCAATAAATATCAGGAAGACAAGTTGTAGAGTCTTTGAAAGTGAATATATATATTGTGGAATCAATGTTGAAACCCAACACTGTTTTGGGATGAAACCCTTCATTAGAATTGGAAGAGAAGAAGGAAGAAGGCAGAATGAAAGGTGTGTGTGTGGGGTGGGGTTAGAGGTGGAAGGGAAGGCGTACAAGCTGCAGGTGATAGGTGAAGCCAGGTGAGGAGAAAGGTGGGCGGAGGAGGAGGGGGTGAAGTGAGAAGCTGGGAAGTGATAGGTGGGAAAGGTAAAGGGCTGAAGAAGAAAAATTCTGATTGGAGAGAAGAATGGAGCGTGGGAGAAAGGGAAGGAGGAAGGATACGAGGAGACATATGATGGGCAGGTGAGGAGAAGGGACTGGATAAGACGGGAGCCAGAATGGGCAGTGGAAAGAGAAGAGGAAGGAAAGTAACGGAAGTTTGGCAAATCAACGTTCATGCTTTCAGGTTGAAGGCTATCCAGACGGAATGTGAGACATTGCTCCTCGAAACTGAGAGTGCAGTGGAGAAGACCACGGACCAACGTATCAGAATGGGAATGGGAAGCAGAATTCAAATGTATGGTCACGGGGAAATTCCTCCTGCTGTGACAGGCGGAGTAAAGGTGCTCGATGGAGCTCAATGAAGGTGCTGTGTAAAGTTTTGGTTAGGTCGCATTTGAAGTATTGTGTGCAGTTCAGGTCACTGCATTACAGGAAGTTAGGGAGGGATTCAACAAACTTGGATTGTTTTCTCCGGCGCATCAGAGCCTGAGGGGCTGAGAGAAGTTTATAAAATTATGACAGGTATAGAAAGGGTAGACAGAGACTTTTCCCAGATGTCAAACACAAGCAGGCGGAAAGTTTAAAGATTTATGAGCCAAATATTTTACAGATTGGTAGGCACCCAGAATGTGCTCCCAGGGGAGGTGATGTAAGCAGATTCAATAGCAAAGCTTAAGAGACTTTTAGTAGTCCCATAAAATATCACTCTATGCTGATGACTTACTTTTATTTATTTCTAATCCTCAAAAATCCATCCCAGCTGTTTTAGAGTTATTAGCACAATTTAGTCTCTTTTCAGGTTATAAATTAAATCTTAGTAAGAGTGAACTTTTCCCGATTAATAAACAACTTCCCTTATATAATAACTTTCCGTTTAAATTGATTAATAATTATTTTTCATATCTTGGGTTAAAATTACTTGTAAACACAAAGATTTATTTAAGATTAACTTTTTACCCTTAATTGACCATATTATTCAACTTTCATCTAAATGGTTTCCTTTATATTTAACTTTGAATGGTTGTATTAATGCAGTTAAGATGTTTTTTCTGCCAAAGTTTCTATATATATTTCAGGCATTACCGATTTTTGTTCCAAAATCTTTTTTGATAAAGTTGACTCAAAAATTTCTTCATTTATTTGGCAAAATAAAAACCCGAGACTGGGTAAAATACATTTACAGAAAGCTAAGAGAGATGGAGGTTTAGCATTACCTAACTTTAGATTCTATTATTGGGCAATCAATATTCGACATATGAAATTTTGGTTACTTGACCAGGATATACTATCCATTCCTAAATGGGTAGCATTGGAATTACAATCTGTTCAGGGCTATACACTTGGCTCTATTTTAGGTTCCTCTCTTTCTTTTGATTTGAAACGCCTTAAACAGGTATCTAACCCGATAGTTAAATATACCTTACATATTTGGTTCCAATTTAGAAAATTTTTCGATCTTAACCAATTTGGGCTAGCGATTCCTATTTTAGGTAACATATTTTTTCCTCCCTCTTTTACGGATCGTGCTTTTCAAATTTGGAAGACTAAGGGTATTTCACGGTTTTTGGATTTATTTTTAGATGGTTCCCTTATGTCTTTTGAACAATTATCTAATAAATATAATTTATCAAGAATACATTTTTTTAGATATCTACAAGTTAGAAATTTCCTAAATACTATACTTTTTTTCTTTTCCAATGCTTCCTCCTACATACATTTTAGATACTATAACTAACCTTAATCCATGTCAGAAAGGTGCATCGGCTATGATTTATAATATTATTATGAAACTTAGGAAAGCTCCATTTGATAAGATTAGGGTAGATTGGGAACAGGAATTGGGGTCTATCATTTCTGTGGATGACTGGGGGCAGATTTTACATTTAGTCAACACTTCCTCTATCTGTGCTAAACATTCCCTAATTCAATTTAAAGTTGTTCATAGAGCACATATGTCCAAAGATAAATTAGCTCGCTTTTATTCTCATATTAATCCTTTTTGTGATAGATGTCCGGGGCAGATAGCCTCTTTAACTCATATGTTTTGGTCTTGTCCTACTCTGGAAACTTTTTGGAGAGACATGAAAGTGAGTAAATATGTTGTGGGAACAGTTCAGTAATGGGCGTGAAGTTGAGTGAAGTTATCCCCACTGGTTCAAGAGCCTGATGGTTGAGGGTAATAACTGTTCCTGAACCTGGTGATGTGAGTCCTGAGGCCCCTGTACCTTCTTCCTGATGGCAGCAGTGAAAAGAGAGCGTGGCCTGGGTGTTGGGGTGGGGTCCCTGATGGTGGATGCTGCTTTCCTGCAACAGTGTTCCATGTAGATATGCTCCGAGGTGGGCAGGACTTTACCCGTGATGATCTGGACCACATCCACTACTTCTTGTCGGATTTTCCATTCAAGGGCATTGGTGTTTCCAAACCAGCCTGCAATGCAACCAGTCAATATACACTCCACTACCCAACTATATAAGTTTGTCAAAGTTTTAGACATCATGCACAATCTTCCAGACTTCTAAGGAAGTGCAGACGTAGCCATGCTTTCTTCGTAATTGCACTTGTGTGCTGGACGCAGTCTCTGAAATGATAACACCGATGAATTTAAAGTTGCCGACCCTCTCCACCTCTGATACCCCGAAGAGGACTGGCACATGAACCTCTGGAGTCGATAGTCAGCTCTTTGGTCTTGCTGATGTTGAGAGAGAAGTTGCTGTAGCACCACTCAGATAAGATTTTCAATCTTCCTCCTATGTGCCAATTCATCACCACTTTTGATTCGGCCTACAACAGTCAGGAAATTTAAATATCAAAGTTCAAAGTGAATTTTATATCAAAGCACAAACACGTCACCAAATACAACCCTGAGATTTATTTTCTTGTGAGCATACTCAATAAATCCAATAACTATAATACAATCAATAAAAGACTGCAGCAGCAGGGCAGACACTATAGCATTGGAGCTATACTAAGCCATACAGTCATGAGCGTAGTGTAGGGACTAAGCACACAGCCTTGTGGTGTACTTGTGTTGATGAATATTGGGGAGATGTTGCCAATCTGAGGATCTAATTGCACAAGGAGATATTGAGGCCAAGGTTTTGAAGCTTGTTGATTAGTTTTGAGGGGATAATGGTATTGAATGCCAAGCTGTAGTCAATAAAGAACATCTTTGCTGTCCAGATGTCCCATGGTTGAGAGAAGAGCCAATGAAATTGCACCTATTGACCAGTTGTGCCAGTAGGCAAATAGGAGCAGATACAAGTTGCTTCTCAGGCAGGAGTTAACATGTTTCAACACCAACCACTGAAAGAACTTCCTCACAGTTTTCGCAAGTCCTACTGGATGATAATCATCGGGGCAGGTTACCACGTTCTTCTTAGGTACCAGTATAACTGAAGCCTGCTTGAAGCGGGTGGGTACCTCAGATTCAGTTCACCCTCCTGAAGGATGCTTTCACATTGGCACATGAGACCGGAACAAGATATTACAGGAAAAATACTGGTATGGATAGACCACACACTGTATGTCCACATGCTGTGTGGATGATAGAATTGGTGGCTTTGTGGCCAAGTTTGCAGATGATACAAAGATAGGTGGAGGTGCAGGTAGGGTTGAGGAAGCAGGGAGTCTGCAGAAGGACTTGGACAGATTGGGAGAATGGGCAAAGAAGTGGCAGATGGAATATAGTGTAGGGAAGTGTATGGTCATGTACTTCGTAGAAGGAATAAAGGCGTCGACTATTTTCTAAATGGGGAGCAAATTCAAAAATCAGAGGTGCAAAGAGACTTGGGAGTCCTTGTGCAGGAATCCCTAACAGTTAACATGCAGGTTGAGTGAGTGGTATGGAAGGCAACTGCAATGTTACCACTGGTTTTGAGAGGACTCTGAATATATAAGCAAGGATGTGATGCCAAGGCTATAGGGCATTGGTCAGACCCACTCGAAGTACTATGAGCAGTTTTGGGCCCTCATCTTAAAAAAAACGATTTGCAAGCATTAGGGAGGGTGTATGAGGAGCGTTTGATAGCTCTGGGTTTGTATTCGGTGGAGTTTAGAAGAATGAGGGGGTATCTCCTTGAAACCTATTGAATATTGAAAGGTCTAGATAGAGTGGATATGGAGAGGAGGTTTCCTGTAGTGGGGGAGTCTAGGACCAGAGGGCACAGCCTCAGAATAGAGGACCATCCATTTACAACAGAAATGAAGATGAATTTCTTTAGCCAGAGGGTGGTGAATCTGTGGAATTCATTGCAATGGACAGCTGTGGAGGCCAAGTCATTGAGCATTTTAAAATGGAGATTGGTATGTTCTTGATTAGTCAGGGTGTCAAAGGTTACAGAGAGGAGGCAAGAAAATGGGGTTGTGAAGGATAATAAATCAGCCAAGGTGGAACAGGCTCGATGGGCCGAGTAGCCTAATCCTGCTCCTGTCTGATAGTCTAAAAAGATAGCGAAATTGTGGTCCCACTTGACAATCAGCCTGGTCATCTATGTGTGGGGCAAAAGAGGTGGGGGAGATCTTAAATTCAATTTTTTTGTATGTTTCTAATGAGGATGTGAACTAAGTTAAAACCACTGTGGACCATATCCAGATTAAAGTATGGGAGGTGTTTGCCATCTTAAGGCAAATTAGGGTGAATAAATCCCCTTGGATCTTGTGAAAAGATAGTTCAGAAATTGCAGAGGCCCTGTCAGAAGCACTTAAAATATCCTTCGCTATGGGTGAGATGACAGAGGACAGATAATGTCATTCCATTTTCAAGAAAGGCTCTAAGAATTAGCTAGGATATTATAGGTTAATGAGTCTGGCATCAGGTAGATCATTGCCCCATCCCCTCCTATCCTTCACTATTCCCCACTCCTCTTTCCCTCTCACCTTATCTCCTTGCTTCCCCATCACATCCCTCTGGTGCACATCCACCTTCCCTTTCTTCCACGGTCTTCTGTCGTCTATCAGATTCCCCCTTCTCCAGACTTCTATCTTTCAGCAATCAACTTCCAGCTCTTTTCTTCACCCTCACCGTTTCAGGTATCACCTTCCACTCTACTTCTTCCTCCCCTCCCCCGCCTTCCCCCTTCCTTTCCAGTCCTGATGAAGGGGCTTGGCCTGAAATATCAACTGTTTATTCTTTTCCATAGCTGCTGTGTTCCTCCAGCATTTTGGGTGTGATGCTTTAGATTTCCAGCATCTGCAGATGTTCCAGTGTTTGCAGGTAGTCTGAGTCTCAGTTGGGTGGGGGTCATTGCTGTTCAGTCGACCACTTTCAAAGATCCTTTCCAGGTTACAAAAAAAAGTTCACGGCCAAACATTCTTGGTTATGAGAAGGGCCTCCCCAACAAAGTCTCAGTGCCAAGCCAGTCACACTCCCACTGAATGCTACTTTTGAGGTGGCAGCAGTGTGGATCAGAAGATTAGCATATTGTAGACTGTTCCTTTACCAAGCAGGGGTGCAATGGTCTCTGCCAGGGTCCCTCCTACGCAGCTGCGTCACAGCTCTGTGGATTTTCCTCAGGGACACACACCAAGAAGATTCACAGCTTGGTGTCAGATGCATTTTGACCAGAACTTTCTGGTCTTACAGCACAGGGAGCTATTTCCAGCTGAGGATTCTAGACCTGCTCATTCCAAACTGCAGGAGTATGTCTGAGGGACATCCTGAAGCCTGGTGCTGCAACTGCGAGGTCTCTAAGGTGTAAGAACACACTCCAGGTTTTTCACACCACTGGACAGAAGAGCTAGGTACAGCAACAGACTGTCAAACATTTCAATTTAGTAATGAAAGATTAATGCCATGTTGACTGTAAGCAAATCTGCTGAGATGGTAACAAAGGAATGTCTTGTGTTGTTTTATTGTAAATTCTCAGAAAAGGATTTTATGGATTTTAATCTGATTTTGCAATGAGTAGTTTGCATCATAGTCAAGCTCTTCAATTGAACTCCTAGGCCCTCCATGTTGTACATCCCTTCTGCAGACTAGAATTGAGATTGGCTACTGGACAGAACACCAAGACTAAGCTACTTGGGCAAAATAGTCTTCACTGTGATGCAGCAGGAGGTTATTTGACCAGAGGACAGTTGGTGCTGATCAGTTTTCTTTTTATCCATATCAGCTGCCTGCCCTTTGTTCCGATGATGTGTCCATACCAGGGAGTCCAACGTCAAGGGGAGCGTCTCCTCTGGCTCGCTGGATAGGAGTGCATCCTGGACAGTGAGGAACAAACTATTTAGAATTGCAAGCGAGCATTGTTAAGTAGTAAATGAGTCCATTTTTTCTGCCATTGCACACAAAAAGTTAAGATTCGTGTTAAATCCTTAAGCTATTTTAAGAAGTGGGCAATCTCCCACACTGGGCGTTCACAGCTGGTGACTGGCAGTGGGACTCCTTGCTGCTTTTCCCCTTGCCCTGAGGCATAGGGAGAGACCCACACCGCTGCCCTAGGCTGATTATCAACCAACCAAGCACACAGAATGAAATGTAGCATTATACTGTATTGGCTTTGCATTTAAACTAAAAGCTCATCTCAAAGTATGAATCTATATAATCTCTTACCCACACTGATTACACAAAAGGATGCCTTGGGTGCAAGCATTCATATATTTTGAAGGTCATTAATCTCTGCACATTGTGAAGTATAAAGATGACATTTTGCTGTGTGTGTGTCTTTTCGCAGCCTGTCAAAGCATGTTCTTCTCCAATGACTCAAATAACATGACTCGGTGGTGGGGAAACTGCTGGAGTCAGTTATCAAAGATGTGATAACAGCACATTTGGAAAGCGGTGAAATCATCGGACAAAGTCAGCATGGATTTGTGAAAGGAAAATCATGTCTGATGAATCTCAGAATTTTTTGAGGATGTAACTAGTAGAGTGGATAGGGGAGAACCAGTGGATGTGGTATATTTGGATTTTCAAAAGGCTTTTGACAAGGTCCCACACAGGAGATTAGTGTGCAAACTTAAAGCACACGGTATTGGGGGTAAGGTATTGATGTGGATAGAGAATTGGTTAGCAGACAGGAAGCAAAGAGTGGGAATAAACGGGACCTTTTCATAATGGCAGGCGGTGACTAGTGGGGTACCGCAAGGCTCAGAGCTGGGACCCCAGTTGTTTACAATATATATTAATGACTTGGATGAGGGAATTAAATGCAGCATCTCCAAGTTTGCGGATGACACGAAGCTGGGTGGCAGTGTTAGCTGTGAGGAGGATGCTAAGAGGATGCAGAGTGACTTGGATAGGTTGGGTGAGTGGGCAAATTCATGGCAGATGCAATTTAATGTGGATAAATGTGAAGTTATCCACTTTGGTGGCAAAAATAGGAAAACAGATTATTATCTGAATGGTGGCCGATTAGGAAAAGGGGAGGTGCAACGAGACCTGGGTGTCATTATACACCAGTCATTGAAAGTGGGCATGCAGGTACAGCAGGCGGTGAAAAAGGCGAATGGTATGCTGGCATTTATAGCGAGAGGATTTGAGTACAGGAGCAGGGAGGTACTACTGCAGTTGTACAAGGCCTTGGTGAGACCACACCTGGAGTATTGTGTGCAGTTTTGGTCCCCTAATCTGAGGAAAGACATCCTTGCCATAGAGGGAGTACAAAGAAGGTTCAACAGATTGATTCCTGGGATGGCAGGACTTTCATATGAAGAAAGACTGGATGAACTGGGCTTGTACTCGTTGGAATTTAGAAGATTGAGGGGGGATCTGATTGAAACATATAAAATTGTAAAGGGATTGAACAGGCTAGATGCAGGAAGATTGTTCCCGATGTTGGGGAATTCCAGAACGAGGGGTCACTGTTTGAGGATAAAGGGGAAGCCTTTTAGGACCGAGATTAGGAAAAACTTCTTCACACAGAGAGTGGTGAATCTGTGGAATTCTCTGCCACAGGAAACAGTTGAGGCCAGTTCATTGGCTATATTTAAGAGGGAGTTAGATATGGCCCTTGTGGCTACGGGGATCAGGGGGTATGGAGGGAAGGCTGGGGCAGGGTTCTGAGTTGGATGATCAGCCATGATCATAATAAATGGCGGTGCAGGCTCGAAGGGCCGAATGGCCTACTCCTGCACCTATTTTCTATGTTTCTATGTTTTACCTCATGTCTCTGTAGATACATTAGCAACACTTAAGAAAGCCTTAGATAGACATGGATGATAGAAAATGGGAGGGCTACGTAGGAGGGAAGGGTTAGATTGATCACAGAGTAGATTAAAAGGTCAGTGCAACATCATGGGCTGAAGGGCCTGTACTGTGCTGTAGCGTTCTGTGAATTTCTCCTTTCTTTAAACCTTACTGACCAGATGTGGCCAAAGTTTCCGGACAGCTGAATGATTCCCACTTTAAGTTTCTCACAGTGTTTTGAGGATGTCATGAACATGATAAGGTTTCGATAAAAGCAGACATCAGTGAAGGACTTCGTATGAGAAAAAGGTACAGTGAAAAACTGTTTTTAAAATTTGTTAATACAGATTAAATCATTACATGGTGTATCAAGGTGGTACAAAGAAAAATAAAGAACCTCTATTGGGGAAAGTAAAGAGAAATGCAGACACATCTCATCCTACTCCAGTCAGCTGGGTGGGGAGCGAAAGAGACAAAACATCATTACGCTGTCAGTCAATTGTAGATTCTTAACCATGGGTGACCTGAGGCAGTGATAAAGTATGTAATAGGATTAACACTTCGTTAAACAATAGCAACCTGTTTTTCTGAAAGAAACCGCTGATGATCAACAGATGTGCTAAGCCATGCTGAGCCATATTTCTTCTTGAAGGTAGTTAGCTAGGGTTTCAGGATGCTTATCTCCTTGTGCACTCACGCGTAGAGATAGGACCACTCCAGCCTGTCTCTGTGTGTTCTGTCCATTATGCCTATTCTGTAATTTGTCTTTTGGTGCTGTCATGTAGTGGATAACTTTGTCTCCAGCCTGTATTGTGTGTGTGTGTGTGTGTGTGTGTGTGTGTGTGTGGGGGGGGGGGGTATCTGAACAAATATATCTGTGTTGTAAGGGGAATTGTTAGTTAGTTTTGGTGGATCAGGCAGGAACAGTCACAGACAGACTGTTCCTGTTTGAGCGACTGAGTAAAGAGTTTGTACTTATACGGTCTTTGAGTGACTTTATCCGGATTCGACTTACACATACTTGTACTGGAGAGTGCTGCACAGAGGTGATATCTGTTGGTCAAGTGTTGAATTGTGCCCTCTCCTCTCTATGCTGGAGGCTCGAATGAATGTTAAAAGATCCCTGTGCTAGCATTTGAAAAGCACAAGCATTCTCTGCTCTGACAATATCCCTCCCTAACACTGTAATCAAAGTCGCCCATCTTACATATGATGAAATTTTGTGCATAATATAACTGTTCCAAATCAGACAGCAATATTAGAGAGGAAGAACTTTACAACCAAACAGAACCCTCGACTTCACACTTTATTTATAAAATATACATCAATATTAAAAGTATAAACATTTTAATATATATTAAAATATATGCAAATTCAAAATAAGTTGCAGCAGAAACTGCACAGATTTGGCATTCACCTAAAATATCCCTTCTGAACTCTGAGGCTGCCAATGATTGCAGACAGTCCCTTGTATCACGCCTGCGTCACCACTGATACACACTTAGATTGTTCAGCCCTGGAGAGCATTGTTGAGCTTGGTCCAAGCCCAGTGTGTAGTTCTGGAAATCATGCTTGGGCTTATTACAGAGGAAATGAGACTGTAGGTGGAGCAACAACAAACTGTTGGAGGAACTCAGCAGGTCATGCAGCCTCTGTGCGAGGAAAGGAGTTGTCAATGTTGAGTATGAAACCCTACATCATGACCTGCTGAGCTCCTCCAGCACATTGCTATAATACCACCGTGTGAGATTCACAGCCAGCAGTTTGGAATCTCTTATAATAAGCAGTCACACAGAGCAATGTTAAAGCTCTGCATACCTCTGTCTACTCCCCACAACCGCACTCAAGTAAAAACAGCATTGACCCTAGAGGAAAAATTGACACCACTCAAATACTGACAGCAGGCAGCAGACTTGGTGTGACATAATAGTGTTTGTATCAAGTATGTTTATGTAAATACCTGCATCCAAAATGACAAATCACTAAATAAATGCACCTCATTAGAAAATTAAATATTAATAACTTAAGCAATGGCACATTAAGCTGAATACAGGAATCCTCAGCAGGCACATGCTTCACACACAGTAATACATAGCTCTGCTCAGTTCTGCCTGACCCCAGAACAGCAATACTGCACTGTGGAATGGGACGACATCCCAAGAAAACATCATATTTCCTGAAGAATCCCAAGACTTGTGCACTCATTTGTCTGCACACAAAGCAAGAATCAGCAGCGGATTTGGGCCAGACAAATGAAAATCAAGAGGAGTTGGCTGAATGTGATTGCTTGCCATTGAGACCTTTACTCAGTTGCTGCTGGTGTTCTGGGTCTCCCCTCAATCTGTAGTTGTTCAACATATTGCAGAAGAGTTCATACCAGAAAAATACAAGTCCAGTGGAAAAGGCAGCTTTTATCATGCTGGGTGACAAGCCCTTGTAGAATCCTCTCAGCCCCTCATTCTGAGCCACCTGAAACACACAATCCAGGAACCCTTTGTAGGTTTGTACCTGAAACACACAAGGACATGGGAGTTATCACTGGTACTCCTACCCTACTACATGTCATCTCCCCATGCCTACACCATGTTCTCCATCCTTGAGCCATCCCAACCCACTGTACCCTGCAGTGACTCATTTTGACCTGTGTACTGAAACTATTGTGTTCAGTTCTGCACATTGTTGTCAACCCGAGGATGCTTCTGGAAATGATAGTGACGTTGAGTGTGTTGTTAGGCACCTGGTCTAGTCTGCTGTACCTGACTGCAATTGACAAAGTGGCGAGTTTCCTTCACTAAGGCATCAGCTATCTTTTTACACAGATATTCCAATGTTTAGAAACCTACAGCACAATACAGGCTCCTTGGCCCACAATGCTGTGCCGAACATGTACTTACTTTAGAAATGACCTAGAGTTACCCATAGCCCTCTATTTTTCTAAGCTCCATGTACCTGTCCAGGAGTCTCTTAAAAGACCCTATTGTATCCCTCCACCACCATCGCTGGCAGCCCATTCCCCATTCTCTGCCTAAAAAACTTACCCCTGACATCTCCTCTGTACCTGCTTCCAAGCACCTTAAACTTGTGCCTTCTAGTATTAGCCATATTTGTAGTCACTTAACAAGATTATATTTGTTAAAAAACAATTGCACTCTCAAAATGGTAGAATGTTTAAGTGTCACATTTTCTGGATGATTGTTAGTCAGTTATACCTCCAAGAGGTCCACACACTTGTCATTGGGTTTGGAGGCTTGCATGCCTCAATGACCCAGAGAGCTATGCTGGCTGGAGTCAAGGCTTTACGGTAGGGTCACCCATGGCAAAAAGGTCGAAGGCTAGAAGCCAGACTAAGAGTGGTCCTCCAGGTTCAGGGGTTCAACTCAGGGTTAACAACCCTAACCGGTCAAACAAAACTGTCACAGAAACAGCAAAGAAGAATCCTTCTACATCTGTGTGCAACAGCATGATGGCCAAGAACAGAGAGAGATGGAAGATATTCATTGTTGCCTCAAATGCCCGCAGGCGTAACAGGCAATAAGTCAGTCATAGTTCTGCAGACACAGCAAGCTGCTGGGTGTGACGGCAACAGCACAGATATGTGAGAGAGAATGACTCACTGGAGCAAGGTGCAGCATGTTCAGCTGATTGACCTCAGTATTAATCTTTACTCTTAATAGACTGCCAGGTACATGTATTGGGCTATGAATGATAGTATGTAAGTGCAATTGTCAGCAGCTATGTAATGTCCTGACACAACAATGGAATCACAGCACTACAATGAGAATATCTTGTCAAACAGAATAAAAGGCACAGGCCTGCAATTCCTCACCTGTCCGAAGGAGGCTCGAGCCTGCTGAAAGCCATCTACCTGCAGTCTCTTCTTTAGAAGGTCAAAGGGATACGTAAGAGTTTTACTGATGATCCCTGCACATCCACCACACACGAGATTCTGTATATTACCTTAGAAAAAAAGGAACAAACAAGTGAAAGGGATAATTCTTCCTTTTAAAGCAGCACACGCAGAAATGAGGAACTCAGTATGTCAGGCAACATCTATAGAAATGAATAAACAGTCAACGTTTCCGGCCAAGACCCTTCTTCGGGACTGGAAAGGAAGAGGGAAGATGACAAACAAAAAGGTGGAGGAGCAGGAAGGAGGATAGTTAGAAGGTGATAAGTGATGCCAGGTGGACAATTCTGATTTGATGGAGACAGATGTGAAAGCACAGAGGAACATCTGGAGAAATTTCTGAAACGCAGGTTTCGCTGCCGTTGTTACTGAACGATCGAGAAATCTTCCAAAGGAAGGCCTCAAAATCCCCTGGTTTGCCTGCTGTTGGCAACAGAGATTGAGGTCGAATTGTTTGGATAGAGATAGTGCTGGGTACTGGGTGTCGGAGAGCTGATCGGAGGCTCGAAGTTTTTCGGACGACTCAGAGTCGGACTGTGGTCGGGCATGGCAGGGAGAGTTTCTCTTCCTTCTCCCATCTGCGTGAGATGTGGGACACTTGACACACTTAGAACTTTTATACTGTGCTCTTGGACTGTTCTTCATCAAGTTATGCTATTGTTGCACTGTTGTAACTATATGTTATAATTATGTGGTTTTGTTAGTTTTTTCAGTCTTGGTCTGTCCTGTGTTTTGTGATATCACTCAAGAAATATTGTATCATTTCTTAACGCATGCATTACTAAATGACAATAAAAGAGGACTGTGTGTCTATAATCTAATCTAATCTAATCTAGATGGGAAAGCTACAGGGCTGGAGGAGAAGGAATCAGATAGGAGAGAGGACAATGGGAGAAAGAGAAGAAGGACGGGCACCCAGGGGAGATGAAGGCAAATTCATTGCGGAGGCATTAGCGATGATCTTTCAAAAGTCGATAGATTCTGGCATGGTTCCGGAGGACTGGAAGATTGCAAATGTCACTCCGCTATTTAAGAAGGGGGCAAGGAAGCAAAAAGGAAATTATAGACCCGTTAGCTTGACATCGGCGGTTGGGAAATTGTTGGAGTTGATTATCAAGGATGAGGGACACAGAGTACCTGGAGGCATATGACAAGGTAGGCAGAACTCAGCATGGATTCCTTAAAGGAAAATCCTGCCTGACAAACCTACTAAAATTTTTTGAGGAAATTACCAGTAGGCTAGACAAGGGAGATGCAGTGGATGTTGTATATTTGGATTTTCAGAAGGCCTTTGACAAGGTGCCACACATGAGGCTATTTAACAAGATAAGAGCCCATGGAACTACGGGAAAGTTACATACGTGGATAGAGCGTTGGCTGATTGGCAGGAAACAGAGAGTGGGCATAAAGGGATCCTATTCTGGTTGGCTGCCAGGTACCAGTGGTGTTCCACAGGGGTCTGTGTTGGGGCCGCTTCTTTTTACATTGTACATCAATGATTTGGATTATGGAATAGATGGCTTTGTGGCTAAGTTTGCTGACGATATGAAGATAGGTGGAGGGGCCGGTAGTGCTGAGGAAACGGAGAATCTGCAGAGAGACTTGGTTAGATTGGAAGAATGGGCAGAGAAGTGGCAAATGAAGTACAATGTTGGAAAGTGTATGCTAATGCACTTTGGCAGAAATAATAAACGGGCAGACTACTATTTAAATGGGGAAAGAATTCAAAGTTCTGAGATGCAACGGGACTTGGGGGCCCTCGTACAGGATACCCTTAAAGTTAACCTCCAGGTTGAGTCAGTAGTGAAGAAGGCGAATGCAATGTTAGCATTCATTTCTAGAGGAATAGAGTATAGGAGCAGGGATGTGATGTTGAGGCTCTATAAGGCACTGGTGAGACCTCACTTGGAGTACTGTGGGCAGTTTTGGTCTCCTTATTTAAGAAAGGATGTGCTGACATTGGAGAGGGTACAGAGAAGATTCACTAGAATGATTCCAGGAATGAGAGGTTTAACATATGAGGAACGTTGTCTGCTCTTGGACTGTATTCCTTGGAGTTTAGAAGAATGAGGGGAGACCTCATAGAAACATTTCGAATGTTGAAAGGCATGGACAGAGTGGATGTGGCAAAGTTGTTTCCCATGATGGGGGAGTCTAGTACGAGAGGGCATGACTTAAGGATTGAAGGGCGCCCATTCAGAACAGAAATGCGAAGAAATTTTTTTAGTCAGAGGGTGGTGAATCTATGGAATTTGTTGCCACGGGCAGCAGTGGAGGCCAAGTCTTTGGGTGTATTTAAGGCAGAGATTGATAGGTATCTGAGTAGCCAGGGCATCAAAGGTTATGGTGAGAAGGCAGGGGAGTGGGACTAAATGGGAGAATGGATCAGCTCATGATAAAATGGTGGAGCAGACTCGATGGGCCGAATGGCCGACTTCTGTTCCTTTGTCTTATGGTCAAATGGGGAGATGTTGGCAAATGAGGAGAAGAGGCAAGAGGCCAGAGGGGAAAATGGAAGAAGAAGGAAGGGTGAGTGAATTTTTTTTATAAAGCAGAAAGAGACATCAACGTCCATGCCATCAGTTTGGTGACTACCCAGACAGAATTTAAGGTGTTATTCCTCCACCCTAAGAATACCCTTATTGTGGCAGAAGAGAAGGCCATAGACTGTCAGGTCAAAACTGGAATGAGGTTAGGAATCAAAATGGTTGGCCACTGGCAAATTCTGCTTTTGGTGGATGGAGTGCATGTGCTTAACAAAACAGACCCAAATTTACATCGGGTTTCACCAACGTAGGTGGCCACATCAGGAGCAATGGATACAAAAGATGACCCCAGGTGAAATGTTGTCTCACCTAGGAGGACTGTTTGGGGCCCTGGAGGTAAATGGGCAGGTGTAGCAGTTTGATCACTTGCAAGGGTATGTGCCAGGAGGGAGAGTGGTGGGGATGGATGAATAGACAAGCGAACCGCAGAGAGAGTGGTACCTACAGAAAGCAGGTGGGGGAGAGGATGAAGCAATACTCCGCTTCAGTATTCACTATGGAAAGGGATCTTGTTGATCGTAGGGATGACTTGCAGCAGACTGAAAAACTTCAGCATGTACATATTAAGGAAGAGGATGTTGCCTGTATTGGGGAGCATGCCTTACGAGAATAGGTCGAGTGAACTTGGCCTTTTCTCCATGGAGCAACAGACGATGAGAGGTGACCTGTTGGAGGTGTACAAGATAATGAGAGGCATTGGTCGTGTGGATAGTCAGAGGCTTTTTCCCAGGGCTGAAATGGCTAGCACGAGAGGGCACAGTTTTAAGGTGCTTGGAAGTAGGTACAGAGGAGATGTCAGGGGTAAGTTTTTTTACGCAGAGAGTGGTGAGTGCGTGGAATGGGCTGCCGGCGGCGGCAGTGGAGGCAGAAATGATAGAGTCTCTTAAGAGACTCCTGGATAGGTACATGGAGCTTAGAAAAATAGAGGGCTATGGGTAAACCTAGATAGTTCTAGGTAAGGACATGTTCAGCACAGCTTTGTGGGCCGAAGGTTTTCTATGTTTCTAGGAGGAGGTCAAGATGTTTGGTATAGGATCCCATTGAAGATGGCATAAATTGTGGAGAATGTGTTGAATGTGAAGATTCATGGGTCAGTAAGTGAGGACAGTCCCTGTTAAGGCAGTGAGAAGATGAGGTGAGTGTGGATGTCTAGGAAATGGAGGAGATGTGGGTGAGGGCAGCATTAACAGTGGAGAAATGGAAACCCTGTTCTTTGAATAAAGACAACATCTCTGATGTCCTGAGAACAGATGCAGCAGAGATGATGGAATTGAGAAGAAGGAATAGCATTTTTACAGGAGGCAGGGTGGGAAGAGGTATAGTTAAGATAGTCATGGGAATTGATAAGTTTATAAAAGATACTGGTAGACAGTCTGTCTCTAGAGATAGAGACAGAGAGATTGAGAAAGGGGAGGGAGGTGTCAGAGATGGACCAAGTGAATTTAAGGGCAGGATGGAAATTAGAGGCGAAGTTGATGAAATTAAAATTCTCATCATGGGTGCATGAAGCAGCACCAATGCAGTCGTCAATGTAGTGCAGGTCCTTTTCTGGATATTTGAACAAAAAAAGAATGTAGTTCAGTGTCAGCTGAAGCCAGATAGGAAGCTGAATGACTGATGAATCCTGAAACTGAAATAAAATGATAAAATATCACTATTTTCACCATTGGGGAGATGTCCCCAATATCCAGGTCAATAGTCTCTCAGAGCAATGACTAAAACGAACGATTTGGTCATTACTGAATTGCTGTTTGGTATCTTGCTGAAAGCCTGTCACCAGACTCCCTGTATTACAGCAGAGAGACAAGGCTTCTAAGAGATACTGGCACCATTAAAAAGTGTCTTCGAGGGTGACATCATCGTCCAGAATGGCAGCTTAAATCAACAGCTCCTCCGGAAAAACACAAATTTTGCCCTGTTAATCCATCAAATATAAGATCGTCCGAAAATATCTGAATTGATAAGGGGGGCAAGAATGGGGAAAAAGAATGGAGATAAAATGCATCACTGTGGAGCCTATGGAAGAGAGAGGTACAACGAGCGGCTCTCCTACACGTTCAGGCGAAGTGGCAAATAGGATAAAAATTCTGGAAGAGATAAGGGAAGTCCAAAAAGATATAAAACAGCAACTAAACGATATAAAGTCAGAGCTCACCAATGTCAATCAGAAAATAACGGTGGTTGAGACTCGGATTGAGAAGGTGGAAGATCGCGTGCAAAACGTGGAACGGATACTAAGTAAGATGATAAAAATATTAAATCAACAGGAGAGTAAATTGCTTAACCAGGAGGGAAGATCGTGACGGAAAAATATCAGGATTTATAATATTCCTGGAGCAGAGGGATTGTCGATGACGGTGTTTGTAGAAAAGTTGCTGCAGGAAGTGCTGGAGATCCCGACTATGGAGATTGAAATTGAGGGCGCATCGTGCGCTCGTCCCGAGGCCTCCCAAAGACAGAGAAAGTAAGCCGCACTCGATAGTACTTAGATTTCTTCAATTCCAGAGCAGGGCGGAGATTCTACGAAGGGCCTGGGGTAAGAAGAGGGTGTTTTGGAACGGGAAGTTAATATACTTTGATCAAGGTTACCCCCCGGCGGTCCTAAAACGGAAGGAATATTCAGAAGCGAAACGAATATTAAATCAAGAAAAGATTAAATTCCAAACCCCGTACCCCGCTAAACCGAGAGTATTTTACGGAGGAGGGATACAGCTATATCAGACGGTGGAAGAGGCGACGACAGACATGAAGAACAGAGGGCTGCCCATTAGCGTGGTCAAACCGAGGGAAAGCCTGGCTGAGCAGTTATCTCGATCTGCTTGGGAAATAGTAAGAGAACCGAGAAAGCAGGGGACGGGGAGGAGGACAAGAGAAGGATATTAGGAAGGGACTGTGAGTTCTCCGAAGACAGCCCTCACCTCCTCCAGAAGAGCCATAAGGTTTGGCTAACTTTAAAAGTGCTGATAAACTAAACAGAAGCAAAAATAGATGGTGATATACCTATCTCAAGAAATACGTATTATAATGTGGATTTTATATTACTCAATTTTTTTTATTCATTCATTCACTCCTTTTTCCCCACCTAAATGAGAATATACAGTGGCATGCAAAAGTTTGGGCACCCCTGGTCAAAATATCTGTGACTGTGAATAGCTAAGCAAGTAAAAAATGAATTGATTTCCAAAAGGCATAAAGTTAAAGATTACACATTTCTTTAATATTTTAAGCAAGAAAACTTTTTTATTTCCATCTTTTACAGTTTCAAAATAACAAAAAAGGAAAAGGGCTTGAAGCAAAAGTTTGGGCACCCTGCATGGCAGTACTTAGTAACACCCCCTTTGACAAGTATCACAGCTTATAAATACTTCTTGTAGCCAGCTAAGAGTCTTTCAATTCTTGATTGGGGGATTTTTGCCCATTCTTCCTTGCAAAAGGCTTCTAGTCCTGTGAGATTCTTGGGCCGTCTTGCATGCACTGCTCTTTTAAGGTCTAGCCACAGATTCTCCATGATGTTTAGGTCAGGGGACTGTGAGGGCCATGGCAAGATCTTCAGCTTGCACCTCTTGAGGTAGTCCATTGTCGATTTTGAGGTGTGTTTAGGATCATTATCCTGTTGTAGAAGCCATCCTCTTTTTGTCTTCAGATTTGTTTTACAGACGGTGTGATGCTTGCTTCCAGAATTTGCTGGTATTTAATTGAATTCATTCTTCCCTCTACCAGTAAATGTTCCCTGTGCCACTGGCTGCAACACAAGCCCAAAGCATGATCGATCCACCCCCGTGCTTAACAGTTGGAGAGGGGTTCTTTTCATGAAATTCTGCACCCTTTTTTCTCCAAACATACCTTTGCTCATTGCGGCCAAAAAGTTCTACTCAAAATGTTCAAAGGAACATTTAAGCAAGCCTGATGCATTTTGGAAACAAGTCCTGTGGACTGATGAAGTTAAAATGAGGTACTGCCATGCAGGGTGTCCAAACTTTTGCTTCGGGGCCCTTTTACTTTTTTGTTATTTTGAAACTGTAAAAGATGGAAATTAAAAAAGTTTTCTTGCTTAAAATATTAAAGAAAGGTGTCATCTTTAACTTCATGCCTTTTGGAAATCAGTTCATCTTTTACTCGCTGAGCTATTCACAGTAGCAGAAATTTTGACCAGGGGTGCCCGAAGTTTTGCATGCCACTGTATATGGGAGGAATACACAGGGATATCATTTTTGTGTAATAGACATAGATTTTTAAACTTACTTTTATAGGTACTGCAGCGGGGGCCCTAAACTCACAGGGAGGAGGGGCTATCCCCCACGGCTAGGCGTTTCTTCTAGCTCAACCCAGGGTCATCTAGAGACCCCAGCCTTGGAATCACACCTTCATTACCTTTTTTTTATTATTCGCGTTTCTTGATTCTTATTTGTTCAGGGAGTAGATTGATTAAGTTATATTCTGCAAATCTCAATGATATACTAACAGATAAATACACATGGCTAAGGACAAAGTAAAATTCATTTCTTTTAATGTCAGTGGGCTGTTAAATCCAATCAAACACAGTAAAATTCTATCAAAAATGAAAAAAGAACAAGCCCATGTAATATATTTACAGGAAACTCACTTAAGTGATAATGAGCATGGAAAATTAAAGAGAATGGGCTTCACTAATTTGTTTTTCTCCTCATATAAATCAGGACATAGAAGAGGAGTTGCTATTCTCATCTCAAGCAAGCTAAATTTTGAAAAGTATTCGAAATGGAGATAAGGAGGGCAGATATATTCTGGTAAGGGGGAATGTAGACGGAAATCCAGTGGGGAATGTAGACGGAAATTCAGTTACTTTATTCAATATATACACACCCCCAGGAAGTGGTATTAATTTCTTCCAGAAAATTACTAATATTATGGTAACAGAAGGTCTCTTGATATGTGGGGGAGACTTAAATTTACAATTACAACCAAAGTTAGACTCATCCAATAGAAAAACTTATGAAACAAAGTCCTTACATAAGAAAGTTAACACTCTTTTGGAGAATGTTGGTCTAATTGCTATATGGAGGGACCTTTTCCCCGACAGAAGGGATTACACTCATTACTCTTCCCCCCATTCCGTATATACAAGATTAGACTATTTCATAACATTTGGAAAAGATCAAGACAAAATAATCACCTGTGGAATTGGGACAATAGATGTAAGTGACCATGCACCTATATATTTATCTGTTGATTTTGACCGACAACCAAAAAATACTATTTGGAAACTAAATTCAAGTTTACTCAATGATTCCTATTTTAAGGAAAAGATTAAAAAAGGAATCAGTCTTTACTTAGAATTCAATGATAATAGAGAGGTTTCACCTCCCATTCTATGGGATACTCTGAAGGCTGTCTTAAGAGGGAAAATTATAGCAAAATCTTCATATAAGAAAAAAAATGATATTGTATTTGTAACTAGGGGCCGTGCACAATTCTGATTTGATGGAGACAGACGTGAGAAGCACAGAGGAACATCTGGAGAAATTTCTGAAATGCCCAGTTCGCTGCCACTGCTACTGTGCGATTGAGAATCTCCGGAGGGAAAGCCCCAAAATCCCCGGCTTTGCCTGCTGCTGGCGACCGAAGCTGGGGTCGAAGCGTTCGGCAGAGATGGTGCTCGGTACTCGGTGTCGGAGGGCTGATCGGAGTTTGAAGCTTTCGGACGACTCAGAGTCGGACTGTAGTCGGGCATGGCAGGGAGAGTTTTCTTCCTTCTCCCGTCTGCGTGAGGTGTGGGACTTTCAAGAGACATTGAACTTTTTTACTGTGCCATGGCCTGTTCTTCATCGAGTTATGGTATTGTTGCACTGTTGCATATGTTATAATTATGTGGTTTTAGTTAGTTTTTCAGTCTTGGTCTGTTCTGTGTTTCTGTGATATCACACCGGAGGAATATTGTATCATTTCTTAATGCATGCATTACTAAATGACAATAAAAGAGGACTGCGTATCCTCATAATCTAAAAAATAAGGAATAAAACATAGAGGAATTACAAAATAAGCTGAAGGAACTAGAAAAAAAACACAAATTGAGTTTGGCACAGGATACGCTAGAGGAAATTTTAAAAATTCAGAATGAAATTAATAGTTTGGCGTCGCAAGAAATCAGAAAAAACTTAATGTTTCTGAAACAGAGTCACTATGGAAGTGGATCTAAATCTATGAAAATACTGGCGTGGAAACTGAAAACAAAGATAGCAGAAAATACAATTCATAGAATTACGGATCCAAGAACAAAAGTGATAAAAAAAATAAGCTCAGTGAAATTCAAGAAGCTTTTGAAATGTTTTACAAAACTCTGTATTCCAAAGCTCCAGGGGAAAGCATAGCCCAGGTTGACACGTTCCTGAATTCTTTAGAGTTACCCAATTTAAGCAAAGAACAAAGCAGAACGATGACTGACATAACTGAAGCTAAACTAAAAGCTACAGTTAGTAGGCTTAAATTAAGCAAGTCACCAGGATCAGATGGATATACGGCCGAGTGGTATAAAGAGTTTAGAAGTGAGTTAATTCCTGTTTTACTCCCCACACTGAACTGGGTTCTAAGAAAGGCAGAAGTGCCACCCAGCTGGAAGGAGGCGATAATCTCAGCTATACCGAAAGAAGGCAAGGATAAAATGGAATGTGGGTCATTTAGACCAATATCTGTGCTTAATGTGGATTATAGAATATTTACCTCCATCATGGCCAAATGATTGGAAGAGTTTCTACCCACACTGACACATAAGGATCAGACCGGTTTTATACAACAACGCCAAACGCAAGACAATATATGAAGGACACTTCACATTATGGATCATATTTAAAAAAATGAAATTGAAGCAATAGTGATAAGCATGGATGCTGAAAAGGCATTTGATTCGGTTAATTGGAATTTTCTTTACAAAGTTTTACATAGATTTGGTCTACATGACACAATTATTAAAACTATACAGGCACTATATGACAATCCTACTGATAGGATTAAAATCAATGGATATTTATCTAATAGCTTTACCCTAGAAAGAGGCACGAGACAGGGTTGTGCATAGTCACCGCTACTCTTCGCATTATATCTGGAACCATTAGCTCAACACATCAGACAAAATGAAGATATCAAGGGAATTACTATTAAAGGGACAGAACATAAATTGGCCTGTTACACGGATGACATTTTGATCTATCTAGGGCAACCAACATACTCTTTACCTAAATTGATGCAATCCTTTGAACAATATGGCCAATTATCAGGATAGAAGACCAACATAGATAAAACCCAACTACTTTCATATAACTATAGCCCACCAAGAGAAATTGAAAGTAGATATCCTTGGGCATGGCAAACAGAGTCCATCAAGTACTTGGGCATCATTACTTCAAAAGATTTGACAAGATTATCAGAATGCAATTATCAGCCTTTATATAAAAAAATTAAGGAAGATATAATAAGATGGAATCTAATTCCTTTTCTTGGTCTCAATTCAAGGATTGAATCTATTAAAATGAATATACTGCCCAGACTACTGTATCTCTTTCAGACCCTACCAATAGAGATTAACCAAAATCAATTCAATGAATGGAACAAGATGCTATCAAGATATATACGGCAAGGTAAAAGGCCTAGGGTTCGTCTCAAAACTTTGCAATTAGCTAAGGAAAGGGGGGAGATGGGGCCTACCTTCTCTTAGAGATTTACTATTTTGCAGCACAGTTGAGAGCTGTGATATGCTGGTGCAACCCATCATATGACACTCAATGGAAAAACATTGAGGAGAGGATACTTTCCATCCCCATACAGGCAATTTTGGCTGATAATAACCTACAAAGTAACATAAATACTATTGATAACCCGTGGGTGAAATGGACTCCTGAAATATGGAAAACTATTACAAAGGAATATAAACTAGAGAGAGACATTGCAATTCTTAAATGGTGTGCATATGACTCGGATTTTATGCCGAATAAACGGGATGCTAGATTTGAGGACTGGACAGCTAAGGAATAACAGCTATTTGCAATATAATGAAAGAAGGAACATTATTCAGTTTTGAAATGCTCAAAGGGAAACATTTATTAGAAAAACAAGACTTTTATCGGTATTTACAGATGCGACAGTATGTTAATAGGACGGTTAAAAATGTAACCAAGGCAAGTACATGTTTGATAGAGCTATTTAGAAAAGCATATAATTCAGACAACGGTAGTAGAATCATTTCAAGCTGAGCTGGAGAAATTGTGGAAATCAAAATGCAAACTATTATCATATTTTCTGGGAATGCCCCATTATCAAAGACTATTGGAGTGGGATCTTTAAATGTGAAATACCCTTAGCAAGTAAGACCATATATTTTGAGTATATACCTCAAGAATGGTTTAAAAGAGGTAAATATTTAATGAATATACTGCTGATGGCTGGTAAAAAAGATCCTTACCCGGAAATGATTATCACAGGAGAGCTCAACTTTAAATGTATGGATGGAAATTACAATGGACATTTACAAAATGGAGAAGATAACAGCATCTGTTAATCATAAGTTGGAACAATTTGATTCATACTGGGAAAAATGGTTTAACTACATAACACCTCATAGGCTTGATTTTATTCTCGCAAGTCAATGAATATGTTGTAAAAAAAAAGATCATTCCCTACTCTGTACATAGTTTTCTTCTTTTGATTGTTCTTTCTTTCCTCTCCTTTCTATAAATGTATATCTCAGATAAATATTGTGTGGAAATTTGTGACAAATATATATTTGTGATATATATGTACAGTATCTGAAATACATCTTGTGGAAATGTTTGATGATGAACTTCAATAAAAAAATAAATTACAAAGAAAAATAAAAAGTGTCTTCGAGCTGAGGAAAGACGAAGTTGTTGAGAAAGGTTGACAATCCTTGCCTTTTTTAAAATTGTTCACATGGAATATTAGCAATCTTAACCATCTTAGATGCCCTGAGTCCTCTGAAGGCACAAGAGAGCATAGACAATCTCAGGGCTTAGTTAAAATACCCTCTGCCAGTGGCAACTTGGCCATTATACCTTGGAATGCCAAGACGCTTAAAAAAAGCTACTATTTCTGAAAAATGCTTTAGTTAAAAATACAAGTTGGTGTGGAGAACATACAAAACCAGCAACACATCAATGCAGGAGTGCAAGTGCAGGAAGGGACAACAGTGATATGACTAGAGTTAGGTGACTAGAGAGATGGAATAAAAAGATTCAAAAGGACAATGTTACATGGGTTAAAGACTGTTAAAAAATGAGTTTAAAGACTGTATATAAAGTCTAGAATTGAGGATCTTGGGTAGGCAGTGAAAATAGCAGTGATGGAGGTGCCAGTCTCTACATGGGAAAAGGAACCCACAGAGATATCGAGAGAAGCTTTGAATAGCAACTTGAAGGGAGAACTGGGAGGGGTCATTAGCTAGAGGGAGAATCTGGCCGAGTATAGACAGTCGTTAAGATGAACTAGAGTGACCTCGGCAACTGGAAAGGAGAAAGCTCCAAAAGATTAGCTCAGCTCAAAAAGAACCTGAATGGACAGCATCAAGAAAGATATTGTATCTCCTTTATTTCAGCCAAGGAATTGAGTATTCAGTGCATTAGGGGACACCCATTCAGGGTGTTTATTTGTGCAGCCTCCTCTGATGCTGCAATGGAATTTCTTGCACTTTCAGCATCCACGTTTCTGCAACTTCCACTCTGAATTCTCTCTCAGCTACTTCCTAAGGTTACAAATATCTCAGAGTCTTCCCTATCCCAATCAGGTTGTGTGCCTTAAGAGATTCCTACCTCCATTCACTCACCTGAGCTGATGCTAGCCCGTTTGGAGATACGGTGAAATATGTTGTAGAAGGCAAACTGGAACCCAGCATAAGGGAAAACAGCCATAATGGTTGGAGTGAGGCCCCGATAAAATGACAATGGTCCTTCTCCTCTGTACATTGTGACCACTGCATGCCAAAGATTCCTGTAAACCTACAATACAAATTAATATCTCGATGGTTCAGGGACAAAGAACACACACATCCCTCCTGGTGAAGGAAGCCATTGAAATAAGACTAGAGAATAAAAATTTTAATGAAGACGAAGGTCTCACTCTGAGTAAGAACTGGTATACGATTTTAAACAAGGTGGGACAGTGGAAACCTAACTGGTTGAGGACTAACTACTCAGGAGGGACGGACGATGGGAGTTGAGTATATAAACCAACAGACTAGATGTGACTACTCAGGAGGGACGGACGATGGGAGTTGAGTATATATAGCAACAGACTAGATGTGACTACTCAGGAGGGACGGACGATGGGAGTTGAGTATATATAGCAACAGACTAGATGTGACTAATCAACATCCCTAATGAAGGTGGCAGAGTTTATCATCAAAATGTCAGTTAATATCAACACCTGTACCAGCCCGAGAAGAGTTTATGCTTTATGATGTTCAATCACAGGACTTGCACTGTGGTTTCACCATGCACAATACTCCTCAGCACTGAGGCCATCTTCAAAACGCAGTGCCTCAAGGCAGCTGTATCCATCACTATGGACGTGCACCATCCCCGTCATACTTCTCCTTATTACTACCACTGAAGAGGAGATACTAGAGCCTGAACACCAACACCCAATGACTTCAACAGTTTCTTCCCCTCCTGCATCAGCATTCTGAACAGTCCATGAACAATATCACTTTGATCTTTTTTTATACAGTGTTTTATTTTTGTAAGCTATAGTGATTTTATAGCTTTTCACTATACTGCTGCCACCAAACAACAAATTATCTAGGTCAGAGATAAAAAATCTTATTCTGACATGCAACATTTCTGAGGTCGAGACAGCAATCAGAAACACACAGGGTTTGAGGTCCATTCCATCCTCCCTCCCTTCAACGACTACCTACAACTTGGCAAGCTTGCTGTTTTGATGTTACTCAGCTACAGCTTCCTGATATCTTGATGGGGCTTTAATGCAGGATCCCACCCAGTCACTTAAGTCTCCTCTCCACAAAACTTACACACGCATGCACATCAGCCCTCCAACACTGCAGCTGCCACAACGTGCTTGCCCCTTCCTTACCTTGGGTTCTCCCTGTGCCACAAATCGGGTACGGAGTGTATCAATGGGCTGTACAGTCACAGTGGCAGTGCATGCTGCCAGACCTCCACAAACAAAGTGCACCGTAGGATTCCTCGAGTCGCAGAGCAAGGCATTGTGGATAAATTTGGTTAAAAATTCAAAACTTGCAAACTGGGAAAAAAGGGAGAAAAAGGTTAAACATCTTGCAACAAAGACAATCAAAAATTAAAAGTGGTTTGCATCCTTTCATCTCCTTTTGTGACCTCAATGTATTCAAAACACCTTGAGGTCTACAAAACACTTTTGAAGCTACATCTTATTAAGTTAGCAACACAAAATACTCAAAGAATCCACAAACAGCAATTTCAGAATGAACAGATCTTTTTTTTTTCTGTCAGAAGGATTAAATCTAGTCAGGAGATAACAGATCTGCATTTCTTCAAACCAGTGCCGTGAAACATTCTGCATCACCCTGAGAGGAAAGTTTAACATCACATTGGGAAACATCAGCACTTCTCCATGATCTGAATCAATGACCTCCTGACTCTGAACACACCTGATTCAAACTATTTTTTTTACAATAAATACACACTTCAGGAAATTTTCAAAATTCTGGGCCCAAGATTTAGTCACCCACACTCAAGATGACCATTTCAGTGACAGGATAGTGCTGAGGGTGCCAGAGTCCATTCCCTCTTGACTCTCAGTTTATTAGGCAGAAAAATATAGCGATATTTCACTACATTAAGATATTGCTAGAAAGGGCTGAGAAAGAAATGGAGGTGTGTCATACCTGAACAGCCCCATAAGAGACTGAGAGGAGCTGGGCTGGAACGTGGCCCTTCCAGAATGCCTGCAGACCCTCTTCTCTGAATATCATGCCAGTGGCCTGCACAATGCCATGATACTTGGCCCTTGGCTCCAGCAATGACAAGCGTTCAATCTGGAGCTGGGAAAGCAAATGACAGCAGTGAGACCCCTGTGATAAGCAGCAACAAAACACTGGGTGGTGGACAAGAGATGACAGGTGCTGGAATTAGGAGCCAAAAACAAACTGCCGGAAGAACTCAGCAGCTCAAGCAGTATCTGTGGAGGTAAAGGGATAGTCAATGCTTCAAGTTAATGTTCTGCATCAGGAATGAGACTGTGGCTAACAGATACAAGGTATATAGAAATGAGAGGGAGGTGTGAGGTAATCTGATTGGAGATAAATGGAACCAGCCAAGATGGAAGAGGGGCATTAGGTGGAAACAAGAAAAAAAATAGGCAAATGGAGCTAAATGGTGTGAGAGAAGAGGAAAAGGGAGAGACAGAGGCAGGTAGGTTATAGATGTAATCTACATCATCCTTTGTCAACATGTGTTCTCTATGGCACTTGTACCCAAGTGATTCTATAATTATAATAAGAATTATTCTGCTATGGAGGTGTTATCTCAACGTTGAACAAACAGACCCACAATTCTAGGTGGAGTGAAATTTCTGGACTGTGCTAATAGTTTCGACCACATTGTTTGTTCTTACATTACTACTGTAGGTAACAGCTTCATTATCCCCACAAAATATAACCAGTAGGATGATTGCATCTTGCTCTCCTGGAAAGCAGAAGTCTGCCAGCACCCATACTGACGTTGAGATCAAGAGGCAGCTCTCTGAGCAGCAAGGCCTTGCGCTTCCTGCCATAAAAACAGCAAGCCCTGCTCCCAGAAATGCTTTGACAGTGAGCATTACAGGACGTCAAAAGATAATGAACATCTAATTGAACAGACGTAGTAAAACTCCAATATCCTAAGACCAGTAAATGCTTCCCTAGTATGACAAAATGGACTCCTGACCTCAGAATCTACTTCATTGCGAGCCTGCACTTTAGTGTTTACCTGCACTGCACTTTCTCTGTAACTGTGGCACTCTATTCTACATTTTTATTGTTTTAACCTTGTCCCACCTCAATGATTTGATCTCGATAATTAGTATTTAAGACAAGTTTTTCACTGTATTGCAGTACATGTGATAATAATAAACCAATTCAGAGCACCTAATGGTTTAGCATCTTACACGCTGCTCCAACACACACCAGAAAATTTATAAGACTGTGAGACATCAAAAAAAAATTAAAGGTGTTTGTATAATACCCAATTATCTGGAAAATCTGACGATTCAGCACTATTAAACCCCAAGTCTGCAGGATTGTTGGAGTTACAATCACCTTTTAAATATGAATTGTAACATTAGTAAACTATAAAAAGTTAATATTAAACATCATTTTCATCTAATTTAAAAAGCATATTCTACCAAAATATCAGTTTAAAAATACATAAATTATCCAAATTTTACTTATCACTCCAGTATTGAGAACACCTTCAAAAGGCAATGCCTCAAAAAGATGGCATCCATCATTAGACCATAAGACATAAGAGCAGAATTAGGCCATTTGGCCCATTGAGGTTGCTCTGCCATTCAAGCATGTCTGATCCATTTTCCCCTCCTCAACCCCATTCCCTGGCCTTCTCTCCATAACCTTTGATGCCGTGTCCAATTAAGAATCCATCAATCTCTGCCTTAAGTACACCCAATGACCTGACCTCCACAGCTGCCTATGGTAAGAATTTCCACAAATTCGCCACCCTTTGGCCAAAGAAATTTCTCTGCATTTCTGTTTTAAATGGACATCCCTCTATTCTGAGGCTGTACCCTCTTGTCCTACACTCCCCCACCACAGGAAACGTCTTTTCCACATCTACTCTATCTAGGCCTTTCAACATTCAAAAGATTTCAATGAGATTCCCCCCCCACCCCATCCTTCTAAATTCCAGCAAGTACAGACCCAGAACCATCAAATGTACCTTGTATGATAACCCTTTTATTCCCGGAATCATCCTTGTGCATTGCCTCAGGACCTTCTCCAATGCCAGCACATCTTTTCTTCGATGAGAAGTATAAAACTGTTCACAATACTCACGGTGTGGCCTCACCAGTGCCTTATAAAACCTCAGCATCACATCCTTGCTCTTGTATTCAAGACCTCTTGAAATGAATGCTAACGTGGCATTTGCCTTCCTCACCACCAAGTCAAACTTCAGGGTGTTCTACACAAGGACTCCCAAGTTCCTTTACATCTCAGATTTTTGGATTTTCTCCCTTTCTAGAAAATAGTCTGCACATTTATTTCTACAATCAAAGTGCAAGACCATACATTTTCCAACATTGTATTTCATTTGCCACTGTCTTGCCCATTCTCCTAATCTAAGTCCTTCTGCATCCTACCTGTTTCCTCAACACCACTTGCCCCTCCACCAATCTTTGTATCATCTGCAAACTTGGCAACAAAGCCATCTATTCCATCATCTAAATCATTGATATACAGCATAAAAAGCAGTCCCAACAGTGATCCCCGCGGAACACCACTAGCAGTCAACCAGAAAGAATGTCTATTCCCATTCGCTGGCTACTACCAATCAGCCAATGCTCAAACCATGCTAGTTACTTTTCTGTAATACCATGAGCTCTTAACTTGGTAAGCAGCCTCATGTGTGGCACCTTGGCAAACGGTTTCTGAAAGTTCGAATATACAACATTCACTGCAGCCCTTTTATCTATCCTATTTGTAATCTCCTCAAAGAATTCCAACAGGTTCGTCAGGCAAGATTTTCCCTTAATGAAACTATCCTGACTTTGTCCTATCTTGTCCTGTGTCACCAAGTACTCCATAACCTCATCCTTAACAACTGTCTCCAACATCTTCCTAAGCACTGAGGTCAGGCTAACTGGTCTATAATTTCTTTTCTGCTGCTTTCCTCCTTTCTTAAAGAGTGGGGTAGCAGTTGTAATGTTCCGGTCCTCTGACACCATGGCAGAGTCCAATGATTTTTAGAAGATCATTGCTAATGCTTCCATAATCTCTACTGCTACCTCTTTCAGAACCCTAGGATGCAGTTCATCTGATTCAGGTGACTTATGCACTCTTCAATCTTTCAGCTTTTTGAGCACTTTCTCCCTTGTAATAGTAACGGAACTCACTTCTCTTCCTTCACAGGCAACCTCTGGCACACTGGTGGTGTCTTCCACAGTGAAGACTGATGCAAAATACTCATTTAGTTCATCTGCCATCTGTTATTATTTCTCCGACCTCACTTTCTATCAGTCCTATATCCACTCTCACCTCCCTTTTTTTTTACATACTTGAAAAAGCTTTTGCTATCCACTTTGATATAGTTTGCTCGTTTGCTTTCATAATTCATATTTTCCCTTATGATTCTTTTAGTTGCTCTCTGTAGGTTTTCAAAGGCTTCCCAATCCTCTATCTCCAGTTAATTTGTGCTTTGTTGTATGCCCTCTCTTTTGTTTTTACATTAGCTTTGACTTCCCTTGTCAGCCACGGTTGTACTATTTTGCTATTTGAGTATTTCTTCGATTTTGGAATACATCTGTTCCCATACCTTCCTCATTTTTCCCAGAAACACACACCATTACTGCTCTGCTGACATCTCTGCCAGCAGCTCCTTACAATTTACTTTGGCCAACTCCTCTCTCATGCCACTGTAATTTCCTTTACTCCACTGAAATACTGCTATGTCAGACTTTACTTTCTTTCATTCAAATTTCAGGTTGAACTCAATCATATTGTAATCACTTGTTCTTAAGGGCTCTTTTACCTTAAGCTCCCTAATCGCCTCTGGTTCATTATATAACACCCAATCCAGTATAGCTGATCCCCTAGTAGGCTCAGCGACAAACTGCTCTAAAATGGCATCTCGTAGACATTCAACAAACTCACTCTCCTGAGATCCATTACCAACATGATTTTCCCAATCAACCTGTATGTTAAAAACTCCCATGACTATCATGACATTGCCCTTTTGACACGCCTTTTCTATTTCCTGTTACAATCTGTGGTCCACATCCCAGCTACTGTTGGGAGGCCTATATATAACTGCCAGAATTCTTTTACCCTTGCAGTTTCTTAACTCAATCCACAAGGATTCAACATCTTCTGATCCTATGTCACATCTTTCTACTGATTTGATGCCATTCTTTACTGGCAGAGCCACGCCATCCCATCTGTCTACCTTCCTATCCCTCCGACATTTAGTTCCCAACTGAACATGTCCTCATCAGCCTGGACATGCTCACTTCTCATTGCTACCATCGAGGTGGTACAGGAGCTGAAGAGAAACATTCAACGTTTCAGGAACAGCTTCTTTCCGTCCACTACCAGATTTCTAAATGGACAAAGAACCCATGAACATTTACCTCACTGTTCTTTTCCTCACTTTTTGCACTACTTATTTTTATACACACACACACACACACACACACACTCACTCACAGACACACTCACACACACACACTCAGACACACTCTCATACATACACACACACACATACAGACACACTCTCATACATACACACACACTCACACACACAGACACACTCACACACACAGTGGATTCTGGTTTATTGAGACACAAAGGACCCAGTACATTTTAGCCCATTTAAGAGGCTGTCCTAATTAGCCACTTTCATGGAAATAGTTAAAAAGGGTATAATAAAATCAAACTGAGTAACCAATTATGTATTTAAATCAACTACAGAACAAATTAGAACACTACCAATAGTACAGTACTACAATACTATAAAAGTGTGTACAAGCTCTTACTAGTTATTGACAGAGGAATTCCTCTAGTGTATGCAATGAACAAAATCTGTGCAGATACCTAGAGCAAATAATGGACTGTCTTTATACAATGCAATTGATGACTGCATCTTCCAAATCTTCTCTTTCATTCTAACAGTTAAGATTATTTCTGATACCTTCAAATCCTTCCAAGTTCCCAACTTGTTGCATCAGTGAAATGACTTTATTTTCACTCCCAGCCATTTCTGGCATCTCTATGCCAGTGAGAAAAACAATTCTGAATTGTCTTATTACTTATTTCTCGCCAACTATCAGTGACAAAAATCACTGCTTTTTGAATACAAACACACACACAACTGATGCTATTTAAAAACGGTTTGCTCTAAGCACAGTGTGGCATTCAAACGGTCACACAAGTGCATGCGACTGACAATAGTTAGAGCCCGCTCGGCAACCATTCCCTGTCCCAATTTAACAGCCTAGCATCCCAAATAAACTAAGGGAATCTGGCAATTTTGTTGATTAGTTTTTGTTCTTTAAGAGTAGTTCCAAATAAGTGGCTGTGCTGATGAACTGATGGTCCAATCAACTGGAATCCACCGTACCTATTAATTATGTACTGCGTGTACTGCTTCTGCAAAACAATACACAATATATGCCAGCAATTCTGATTCTGAAGACACCCGTTGCCATTGAATTGAGCTCCTGGTTCAAGTCATTATACGATGTGAAAGCTTTAGTGAGGCTGCAGAGGAGATTTACCAGGACGCTTGCACCTAGATTTTACGAGAGGCTGAGTGATCTAGGGCTTTTCTCCTTGGAATGAAGGAGGATGAGATGTGACTTGAGAGAGGTGTACCACCTCTACTGGTATAAACTTGGTGGGGGGTTTGGTTCAGATGGTAATTTTTAGTGCGTTGGTTTGCAAACTTCTGCAGACAGAACCAATTTACAATATTAAATGCTGCCGAGAGTTGTTAGTGTGAATTTTGAGGTTCACACCAACAACTTTTTCCCAGGTCTGAAATGGGTAATATAAAAGGGGATAATGTTAATGTGATTGCAGGAAAGGATGGAGGGTGGGAAAGAGATGTCACAGAGTTTTCCTTTGTTCTTACACAGAGAGTGGTAGGTACATGGATGCACTGCCGGGCTGGTGATAGAGACAGATACACTAGGGACATTTAAAAGACCCTTTAATGGATGAAAAAAAACATAAGGCTATGTAGGCTAGAATGATCTTGGAGTGGGTTAAAATGTCAGCACAACATTGTGGGCTGAATGGCCTGTACCACACTGTTCAGCTAAGAATCAGTAGGGTGCTGGTGCTTCATTGCTGGTCTCTAGAGGAAGGCAAAAACTGGGATGCAGTTGGCAAGGATCGCTGAGGAAGTTCACACCAGCAACTCTCGGCAGCATTTAGTATCGTAAATTTGTTCTGCCAACTCACTAAAAATTACCATCTGAACCAAACCCCCCACCACCAAGGTTATACCAGTACAGGTGGTAGCGGTTGAAATATATTCATTTTGCATATACATAGTTTCTTGCTGTCTGAGTACATTATTCACCATAGTAAAAGATATATTTATTCATTGGATAGGAATGCCATTTGCACCCCTCTTTCTGACCTATCCAGTTGTTCAATGTTGATTCACTGATTCGTTTTATTTTCTTCCCTCCCCGGCTGCCAGGTGCTTATATGCTAAAAAATACTGAGTCTATAGTGTTGAAAAGGCGAATGATATGCTGGCATTCATAGCAAGAGGATTCGAGTACAGGAGCAGGGAGGTACTACTGCAGTTGTACAAGGCCTTGGTGAGACCACACCTGGAGTACTGTGTGCAGTTTTGGTCCCCTAATCTGAGGAAGGACATCTTTGCCATAGAGGGAGTACAAAGAAGGTTCACCACATTGATTCCTGGGATGGCAGGACTTTCATATGATGAAATACTGGATGAACCAGGCTTATACTCGTTGGAATTTAGAAGATTAAGGGGGGATCTTATTGAAACGTATAAAATCCTAAAGGGATTGGACAGGCTAGATGCAGGAAGATTGTTCCTGATGTTGGGGAAGTCCAGAATGAGGGGTCACAGTTTGAGGATAAAGGGGAAGCCTTTTAGGACCGAGATCAGGAGAAAATTCTTCACACAGAGAGTGGTGAATCTGTGGAATTCTCTGCCACAGGAAACAGTTGAGGCCAGTTCATTGGCTATATTTAAGAGGGAGTTAGATATGGCCCTTGTGGCTAAAGGGATCAGGGGGTACGGAGGGAAGGCAGGCACAGGGTTGTGAGTTGGATGATCAGCCATGATCATACTGAATGGCGGTGCAGGCTTGAAGGGCCAAATAGCCTACTCCTGCACCTATTTTCTATGTTTCTATGAAACAAGCCAACTTTCCTACGACAACATCTACACAAAATGCTGGAGGAACTCAGCAGGTCAGACAGCATCCATGGGAATGAATACAGTCGACATTTCGGCCCGAGACCCTTCTTCAAGAGTGGAAAGGACACCAGAATCTTTTCCAAGATGTTTATTGCCCATACCAACTTTTTCTCAGCAGTCATAATCTAATCCTATTTCACTATTTCCTTCTACTCTTTCCACACTTACTTGCCCAACTTCCCCTAAAATGCATCAGTTTTATTTGCTTTATCCACTCAATTGCAAGTTCTGCATTCTAAGCACTCACCAGGCAGAAATCTTCCCCCCCCACCACCCCAAACACTCACTTTAATTATCAATTTTATTTATGACTAAGTCTGGACTCACTCCACCAAGGGCAAATATTTTCCCTACATACATCCTATCAAAACCTTTCAGAGCAACACACACAAATTGCTGGAGGAACTCAGCAAGTCAGGCAGCATTTATGGAAATGAATAAACAGTCAACGCTTCAGGCTAAAACCCTTCAGACTATTTTTTTTTAAATGCCTCTATTAATTTGTGTCTCAAATCTTCTGATTTGTAGAGGAAATAGTCTGAGTCCAGTCACCCTTTCTGAACAACTGGCCTTCTAATTCTGTTATCATGTCTGCAAATCAATCTAGCATCTTCAACAATGCCTTTACCATATTATAACATGAAGACCTCAACAGTATTGCTTATGGTTTGGGACTATTTGTTTAATCCCACTTCCTCCAGGAAAAGAACCAAAATGCTTCAGTAATATTAAAAAGGTCAAAAATACAGCTGTGTTAAACTTATTTACTCATCTAGATCACCTACTCCGCTCTCAGCTGGAAGAGTCTCATGACAGAACCTGCTAATTCCAAAAGTACATTCCAATTCCCTTTTTTCTTGTAAAAATTTTTGAACATGTAAAGTGAGGGGGATACCTTTCTCACTTAATTAGCTCTTGTTATCCAAGCAGCGCAGAGTCTGTCTACTATTACGTCACTATGCACCAGCATAAAAGAGGGAAGTGGCAGACAGGAGTCCGTGGTGATTTCTGGATTGAGGATGGGCTAAAGTAAGAAATAATTGAATTAACTCTTCATCTCTATGCTAAATCTGATGGCTTTAACAGAAGACCAAGTGACAATGTCACGCCATGAATCCTAGGCATTAAAGGGTGAAAAACAACTGCGGCCAATGTTGATAAAATACATAAAGGGTTGACACGGTCAGTTAAACCTAGCAGGCTGTTTTCTCTGAAAGAAACCACTGATGATCAACATATTGCTGCTCAGAGACCTCAGCCTTGACCCTGCCTTGTGCAGCTGGATCCTGGACTTCCTGTCAGATCAACAGCAGGTTGTAAGAGTGGGCTCCCTCACCTCCACCTCTCTGACTCTCAAGACAGGAACCCCTGAGGGCTGCGTACTGAGTCCCCTCCTTTACTCCCTGTATACCCATGACTGTACCACCGCCCAAAGCTCAAATCTGCTAATTAAATTTGCTGATGACACTACATTGATTGGCCTTATCTCAAACAATAATGAGGTGGCCTACAGGGAAGAAGTCATCTCTGTGACACAGTAGTGTCAAGAAAACAATCTCTCCCTCAATGTCACAGTAACAAAGGAGCTGGTTGTGGACTACAGGAGGAATGGAGATGGGCTAACCCCTATTGACATCAATGGATCTGGGGTCGAGAGGGTAAACAGCTTCAAGTTCCTCGGCATCCACATCACTGAGGACCTCACTTGGTCTGTGCACACCAGCTGTGTGATGAAAAAGGCACAACAGCGCCTCTTCAAGGCAGTGAATCAGTCAATCAGTATGTACCGATTGCCATCTATAGAAACATGGTATTAACCTGGTATAGATAACTGATGCATCCTCTATTTTCCGAATTTACAATTAAAACATTGTTACTCAATACATAATCTCTACCCCAGTGTTTACCCACTTTCCTGTAATCCAGTATGCAGAATCAGAACCAGGTTTATTATCACCAGCATGTGTCATGAAATTTGTTAACTTAGCAGCAGCAGTTCAATGCAATATACGATATAGAAGAAAAATATTAATAATAATAAACAAACGAGTAAATCAACTACAGTATACGTATATTGAATAGATTAAAAATGGTGCAAAAAACAGAAATAATATATATTTAAAAAGTGAGGTAGTGTCCAAGGGTTCAATGTCCATTTAGGAATCGGACGGCAGAGGGGAAGAAGCTGTTCCTGAATCGCTGAGTGTGCCTTCAGGCTTCTGTACCTCCTACCTGATGGTAACAGTCCCCGGGTACTGGAGGTCCTAATGAATGCTGTCTTTCTGAGGCACTGCTCCTTGAAGATGTCCTGCGTATTTTGTAGGCTAGTACCCAAGAGGCATTTGAAATGTGGTGTTTAAGGAGAATGCAGAAAATGAGATGGGTGATGAAGGTCAGCAATACGGAAGTGTTGAAGAGAGCGAGGAGAGAAAAGGAGTTGCTGAAGAATGTGCAGAAAAGGAAGTTGGAATATGCCGGGCACTTGTTAAGAGGTGGTGGACTGCAGAAATTGTTATTGGAAGGGATGATAGAAGGAAAGAGGGAAAGAGGAAGGCAGCGAACCACTTGGTACGGTAATGTGAGGCAATGGACTGGGTTGAGTTATGCTGAGGCCAGAAAAAGAGCGCAAGATCGAAGAAGATGGAGGTGCATAGCCGCCAATCCCAGATTCGAGACGGCACCCACTGACTGACTGACCCAAGATGCAGCGGACTAAACTTACAACCTTCTGCAGCTTCTTTCGCTCCTGTGCAGTAGCCCCCTCATACCAGACAATGGCGCAGCCTGTCAGAATGCTCTCCACAGAACATATATAGAAGTTTTTGAGTGTATTTGTTGACATACCAAGTCTCTTCAAACTCCTAATGAAGTATAGCCACTGTCTTGCCTTCTATATAACCACATTGATATGTTGGGACCAGGTTAGATCCTCAGAGGTCTTGACACCCAGGAACTTGAAACTGCTCACTCTCTCCACTTCTGATCCCTATATGAGGATTGGAATGTGCTCCTTCGTCTTACCCTTCCTGAAGTCCACAATCAGCTCTTTCGTCTTACTGATGTTGAGTGCCAGGTTGTTACTGCGGCACCACTCCACTAGCTGGCATATCTCACTCCTGTATGCCCTCTCGTCACCAAACGAGATTCTACCAACAATGGTAGAATCAACAAATTTATAGATGGTATTTGAGCTATGCCTAGTCATGGGTATATAGAGAGTAGAACAGTGGGCTAAGCACACACCCCTATAGGCAAATTGCAATTGGTCCAGGTCCTTGCTGAGGCAGGAGTTCAGTCTAACCATGACCAACCTCTCAAAGCATTTCCTCACTGTCGATGTGAGTGCTACCGGGTGATAGCCATTAAGGCAGCTCACACTATCCTTCTTAGGCACTGATATAATTGTTGCCTTTTTGAAGCAAGTGGGAACTTCCGCCTGTAGCAGTCAGAGGCTGAAATCACATTTAACAGATGTACCTGCACAATCGCTCAGTATTCAGCCAACTACCAGGTATTTTATCCACCGAATTGCATTGTCACTCGGTATATAACCACCTCCTGGTACCGCCAGCCAGATTTTTACCCTCTGCCCAGTACTCTCACCTCTGTCCACCCCTCACCCGATACTCTCACCGTCTATTCACCCGATACTCTCACCGTCTATTCACCCGTCACCTGATACTCTCACCGTCTATTCACCCTTCACCTGATACTCTCACCGTCTATTCACCCGTCACCCGGTACTCTCACCGTCTATTCACCCGATACTCTCACCGTCTATTCACCCGTCACCCGATACTCTCACCGTCAATTCACCCGTCACCCGATACTCTCACCGTCCATTCACCCGTCACCCGATACTTTCACCATCTATTCACCAGATACTCTCACCCTCTATTCACCCGTCACCCGATACTCTCACCGTCTATTCACCCGATACTCTCACCGTCCATTCACCCGTCACCCGATACTCTCACCATCTATTCACCCGTCACCCGATACTCTCACCGTCTATTCACCTGTCACCCGATACTCTGTCTATTCACCCAATACTCTCACCGTCTATTCACCCGATACTCTCACTGTCTATTCATCCATCACCCGATACTCTCACCGTCTATTCACCTGATACTCTCACCGTCTAGTCACCCGATACTCTCACCATCTATTCACCCGATACTCTCACTGTCTATTCACCCGTCACCCGATACTCTCACCGTCCATTCACCCGTCACCCGATACTCTCACCGTCCATTCACCCGTCACCCGATGCTCTCACCGTCCATTCACCCGATACTCTCACTGTCTATTCACCCGTCACCCGATACTCTCACCGTCCATTCACCCAATACTCTCACCGTCCATTCACCCGATACTCTCACCGTCTATTCACCCGTCACCCGATACTCACCGTCTATTCACCCGATACTCTCACCGTCCATTCACCCGTCACCCGATACTCTCACCGTCTATTCACCCATCACCCGATACTCTCACCGTCTATTCACCCGATACTCTCACCGTCTATTCACCCGTTACCTGATACTCTCACCGTCTAGTCACCCGATACTCTCACCATCTATTCACCCGATACTCTCACTGTCTATTCACCCGTCACCCGATACTCTCACCGTCCATTCACCCATCACCCGATACTCTCACCGTCCATTCACCCGATACTCTCACCGTCCATTCACCCGATACTCTCACCGTCTATTCACCCGTCACCAGATACTCACCGTCTATTCACCCGATACTCTCACCGTCCATTCACCCGTCACCCGATACTCTCACTGTCTTTTCACCCGTCACCTGATACTCACCGTCTATTCACCCATCACCCGATACTCTCACCGTCTATTCACCTGATACTCTCACCGTCTATTCACCCGATACTCTCACCGTCTATTCACCCGTCACCCGATACTCTCACCATCTATTCACCCGTCACCCGATACTCACCGTCTATTCACCCGTCACCCGATACTCTCACCGTCTATTCACCCGTCACCCGATACTCCCACCGTCTATTCACCCGTCACCCGATACTCACCGTCTATTCACCCGATACTCTCACCGTCTATTCACCCGTCACCCGATACTCTCACCCTCTATTCACCCGTCACCCGATACTCTCACTGTCTATTCACCCGATACTCTCACCGTCTATTCACCCGATACTCTCACCGTCTATTCACCCGATACTCTCACCGTCTATTCACCGGTCACCCGATACTCTCACCGTCTATTCACCAGGTCACCCGATACTCTCACCGTCTATTCACCCGTCACCCGATACTCTCACCGTCTATTCACCAGATACTCTCACCCTCTATTCACCCGTCACCCGATACTCTCACCCTCTATTCACCCGATACCTGATACTCTCACCGTCTATTCACCCGTCATCTGATACTCTCACCGTCTATTCACCCGTCACCCGATACTCACCGTCTATTCACCCGTCACCCGATACTCTGTCTATTCACCCAATACTCTCACCGTCTATTCACCCGATACTCTCACCGTCTATTCACCCGTCACCCGATACTCTCACCGTCTATTCACCCGTCACCCGATACTCTCACCGTCTATTCACCCGATACTCTCACTGTCTATTCACCCGTTACCTGATACTCTCACCGTCTAGTCACCCGATACTCTCACCGTCTAGTCACCCGATACTCTCACCGTCTATTCACCCGATACTCTCACTGTCTATTCACCCGATACTCTCACCGTCTATTCACCCGATACCCTCACCGTCCATTCACCCGTCACCCGATACTCTCACTGTCTATTCACCCGTCACCTGATACTCTCACCATCTAGTCACCCGATACTCTCACCGTCTATTCACCCGATACTCTCACCGTGCATTCACTCGTCACCTGATACTCTCACCGTCTATTCACCCGATACTCTCACCGTCCATTCACCCGTCACCTGATACTCTCACCGTCTATTCACCCGTCACCCGATACTCTCACCGTCTATTCACCTGATACTCTCACCGTCTATTCACCCGATACTCTCACCGTCTATTCACCCGTCACCCGATACTCTCACCGTCTATTCACCGGTCACCCGATACTCTCACCGTCTATTCACCCATCACCCGATACTCACCGTCTATTCACCCGTCACCTGATACTCTCACCGTCTATTCACCCGTCACCCGATACTCACCGTCCATTCACCCGTCACCCGATACTCACCGTCTATTCACCCGATACTCTCACCGTCTATTCACCCGTCACCCGATACTCTCACCCTCTATTCACCCGTCACCCGATACTCTCACTGTCTATTCACCCGATACTCTCACCGTCTATTCACCCGATACTCTCACTGTCTATTCACCCGTCACCCTGATACTCTCACCGTCTATTCACCCGATACTCTCACCGTCTATTCACCCGATTCTCTCACCGTCTATTCACCCGATTCTCTCACCGTGCATTCACCCGTCACCTGATACTCTCACCGTCTATTCACCTGACACTCTCACCGTCCATTCACCCGTCACCAGATACTCTCACCGTCTATTCACCCGTCACCCGATACTCTCACCATCCATTCACCCGTCACCCGATACTCTCACCGTCTATTCACCCGCCACCCGATACTCTCACCCTCTATTCACCCGTCACCCGATACTCTCACTGTCTATTCACCCGATACTCTCACCGTCTATTCACCCGATACTCTCACCGTCTATTCACCCGATTCTCTCACCGTCTATTCACCCGTCACCCGATACTCACCGTCTATTCACCCGTCACCCGATACTCTCACCGTCCATTCACCCGTCACCCGATACTCTCACCATCCATTCACCCGTCACCCGATACTCTCACCATCTATTCACCGGTCACCCGATACTCTCACCGTCCATTCACCCTTCACCCGATACTCTCACCGTCTATTCACCCGATACTCTCACCGTCTATTCACCCGATACTCTCACCGTCTATTCACCCGTCACCCGATACTCTCACTGTCTATTCACCCGATACTCTCACCATCCATTCACCCGTCACCCGATACTCTCACCGTCTATTCACCCGTCACCCGATACTCTCACCATCTATTCACCGGTCACCCGATACTCTCACCGTCCATTCACCCTTCACCCGATACTCTCACCGTCTATTCACCCGATACTCTCACCGTCTATTCACCCGATACTCTCACCGTCTATTCACCCGTCACCCGATACTCTCACTGTCTATTCACCCGATACTCTCACCGTCCATTCACCCGTCACCCGATACTCTCACCGTCTATTCACCCGTCACCCGATACTCTCACCGTCTATTCACCCGTCACCCGATACTCTGTCCATTCACCCGTCACCCGATACTCTCACCGTCTATTCACCCGTCACCCGATACTCTGTCCATTCACCCGTCACCCGATACTCTCACCGTCCATTCACCCGTCACCTGATACTCTCACCGTCCATTCACCCGTCACCTGATACTCTCACCGTCCATTCACCCGTCACCCGATACTCTCACCGTCTATTCACCCGATACTCTCACCGTCTATTCACCCCTCACCTGATACTCTCACCGTCCATTCACCCGTCACCCGATACTCACCGTCTATTCACCCGATACTCTCACCGTCTATTCACCTGTCACCCGATACTCTCACCATCTATTCACCCGTCACCCGATACTCTCACCGTCTATTCACCTGATACTCTCACCGTCTATTCACCCGTCACCCGATACTCTCACCCTCTATTCACCTGATACTCTCACCATCCATTCACCCGATACTCTCACCGTCCATTCACCCGATACTCTCACCGTCTATTCACCCGTCACCCGATACTCTCACCGTCTATTCACCCGTCACCCGATACTCTCACCGTCCATTCACCCGATACTCTCACCGTCCATTCACCCGATACTCTCACCGTCTATTCACCCGATACTCTCACTGTCTATTCACCCGTCACCCTGATACTCTCACCGTCTATTCACCCGTCACCCGATACTCTCACCATCTATTCACCCGTCACCCGATACTCTCACCGTCTATTCACCTGATACTCTCACCGTCTATTCACCCGTCACCCGATACTCTCACCCTCTATTCACCTGATACTCTCACCATCCATTCACCCGATACTCTCACCGTCCATTCACCCGATACTCTCACCGTCTATTCACCCGTCACCCGATACTCTCACCGTCTATTCACCCGTCACCCGATACTCTCACCGTCCATTCACCCGATACTCTCACCGTCCATTCACCCGATACTCTCACCGTCCATTCACCCGATACTCTCACCGTCTATTCACCCGATACTCTCACCGTCTATTCACCCGTCACCCGATACTCACCCCGTCTATTCACCCGTCACCCGATACTCACCGTCTATTCACCCGTCACCCGATACTCACCGTCTATTCACCCGTCACCCGATACTCACCGTCTATTCACCCGATACTCTCACCGTCTATTCACCTGATACTCTCACCGTCTATTCACCCGATACTCTCACCGTCTATTCACCCGATACTCTCACCGTCTATTCACCCGTCACCCGATACTCTCACCGTCCATTCACCCGATACTCTCACTGTCTATTCACCCGTCACCCTGATACTCTCACCGTCTAGTCACCCGATACTCTCACCGTCTATTCACCCGTCACCCGATACTCACCGTCTATTCACCCGTCACCCGATACTCACCGTCTATTCACCCGTCACCCGATACTCACCGTCTATTCACCCGATACTCTCACCGTCTATTCACCCGATACTCACCGTCCATTCACCCGTCACCCGATACTCACCGTCTATTCACCCGATACTCTCACCGTCTATTCACCGGTCACCCGATACTCTCACTGTCTATTCACCCGATACTCTCACCGTCTATTCACCCGATACTCTCACCGTCTATTCACCCGATACTCTCACCGTCTATTCACCCGTCACCCGATACTCACCGTCTATTCACCCGATACTCTCACCGTCTATTCACCCGTCACCCGATACTCTCACTGTCTATTCACCCGATACTCTCACCGTCTATTCACCCGTCACCCGATACTCTCACCGTCTATTCACCCGTCACCCGATACTCTGTCTATTCACCCGTCACCCGATACTCACCGTCCATTCACCCGTCACCTGATACTCACCGTCTATTCACCCGATACTCTCACCGTCTATTCACCCGTCACCCGATACTCACCGTCTAGTCACCCGATACTCTCACCGTCTATTCACCCGATACTCACCGTCCATTCACCCGTCACCCGATACTCACCGTCTATTCACCCGATACTCTCACCGTCTATTCACCCGTCACCCGATACTCACCGTCTAGTCACCTGATACTCTCACCATCCATTCACCCGTCACCCGATACTCACCGTCTAGTCACCCGATACTCTCACCGTCTATTCACCCGTCACCCGATACTCACCGTCTAGTCACCCGATACTCTCACCGTCTATTCACCCGATACTCTCACCGTCTATTCACCCGTCACCCGATACTCACCGTCTATTCACCCGATACTCTCACCGTCTATTCACCGGTCACCCGATACTCTCACCGTCTATTCACCCGTCACCCGATACTCTCACCGTCTATTCACCCGATACTCACCGTCTATTCACCCGTCACCCGATACTCTCACCGTCTATTCACCGGTCACCCGATACTCTCACTGTCTATTCACCCGTCACCCGATACTCTCACCGTCCATTCACCCGATACTCTCACCGTCTATTCACCCGTCACCCGATACTCTCACCGTCTATTCACCCGTCACCCGATACTCTCACCGTCTATTCACCGGTCACCCGATACTCTCACCGTCTATTCACCCGTCACCCGATACTCTCACCGTCTATTCACCCGATACTCTCACCGTCTATTCACCGGTCACCCGATACTCTCACCGTCTATTCACCGGTCACCCGATACTCTCACCGTCTATTCACCCGATACTCTCACCGTCTATTCACCCGTCACCCGATACTCTCACCGTCTATTCACCGGTCACCCGATACTCTCACCGTCTATTCACCGGTCACCCGATACTCTCACCGTCTATTCACCGGTCACCCGATACTCTCACCGTCTATTCACCCGTCACCCGATACTCTCACCGTCTATTCACCCGATACTCTCACCGTCTATTCACCCGATACTCTCACTGTCTATTCACCCGATACTCACCGTCCATTCACCCGATACCCTCACCGTCCATTCACCCGATACTCTCACCGTCTATTCACCCGATACTCTCACCGTCTATTCACCCGATACTCTCACCGTCTATTCACCGGTCACCCGATACTCTCACCGTCTATTCACCCGTCACCCGATACTCTCACCGTCTATTCACCCGATACTCACCGTCCATTCACCCGTCACCCGGTAATTAACCGGCCGCAGTCTGTAATGAACTGATTTGAATGGACAGTATGCAGACACGATTATCATTGTATCTCAGTACAAGTGCCCTTAATAAAACAAATTGAGCGCCACGTTACCTGGAAGCGAATCTTGAGGACATCAAGCGGATTAATGAGGACCCGGGTGAGGAGGCCAGCCGCTGAGCCGGCTGCGGCCGCCTGACTGGATGAGAGTCCCGGTCCCTGACCTTGGGCCGGCGGCTCGTAGCCCACCATGCCGCTGCGCTGCGCTCCCTCCCCGGTGACGCGCACCGGAAACTGTCAGCGCCATCGTCACTGATTTCGACCAATCACGGAAGAGTGAGCGCGGGGTCTCAGAATAATTGACAGCTCTTCCAGCTACTCAAAATCCGGCATCTGACGATACACCAATCAAGTATGAGGAAGCTGATGTCAATTCTTTAGTAGTTTACTTGACCGGAGGCAGATTTGGTGAGTAAGATCCATCAGAGCTTTGTCCACCATAAGAGAGGATGTCACTGCCGAACCAAGCGCGGGAGAAGTCGGAGGCGAGGAAGGCCGCCCTTCTTCGGAGGGCGGGGAGAGCGAAGAGTAGGCGGGGCCTACTGAAGGGGCGGGGCTTGGATCACGTGGGGGTGACGTATGAGGAAGAGCGGCGTCTTCACCTCGAGGAACTGAGTCGCAAGTCTTTCGGGTTTCAGATCACCGGCACACGCGGCGACAGCAGTACAATGCAATACATGATAAATATAAAATACTGAATTCCTGTAAGTATATACAGTGTACGTATATTAAATAGTTCAATGAAAATTTGTGTAAAAACAGAAATACAAAAAGCTGTGCGAGTCCATTTAGAAATCGGATGGTAGAAGGGCAGAAGCTGTTCCTGAGCGAGTCCCTCCAGGCTTCTGTACCTCCTTCCTGACTTACTGTCCAAGGAGAAGAGGGCATGTCCTGGGTGGGTGGCCTTTCTGATGTTTTGGATACAACGGAGGCGAGTACCCATGATGGAGCTGACTAATTTTATAACTCTCTGCAGCTGACTTCGTTCCTGTGCGGTAGCCCCCACCACCATGCCAGACAGCGATGCTGCCTGACCTAAAGCTCTTCGCGGCACATCTGCAGAAGCTTTCGAGTGTTTAAGGTGACACACCAAATCTCCTCAAACTGCTAATGAAATATAGCTGCTGTCTTGCCTTCTTTACCGCTGCATCGATACGTTGGGACCAGATTAAATCCTCAGAAAAAGTGAACTTGAAATTGCTCCACTTGTGACCCCTCTATGATGATTGGATTGTGTTCCCTTGTCTTACCCTTTCTGAAATCCACAATCAGCTCTTTGGTCTTCCTGACTTTGAGTGCCAGGTTGTTGCTGTGACGGCACTCATCTAACTCCTGTTGTCACCATCTGAGATTCTGTCAACAACTATCGTCAGAAAATTTATAGATGGCATTTAAGCTATGCCTAGCCATACAGCCATGGGCTAAGCACACATCCCTGAGATTCCTGAGATTAGCAAGGAGGAAATGTTATTTCTGATCCACACAGGCTGGTCTCCCAGTTAAGTCGTCAAGGATCCAATTGTAGAAGGAGGTACAGAGGCCCAGGTTCTGAGCTTTTCCATCAGTGTTGTAGGGATGATGATGCTAAAACACTGAGCTATAGTCAACGGACAGCATCCCAACATTGGTATTTTATTGTGCCACGCGGGAGCCGTTGAGATTGAATCTGCTATAGACCTATTGTAGCAACAGGCAATTTGTTGTACCTCCAGGTTCTTGAGGCAGTAGTAGATTCTAGTCATGGCCATCCTCTCAAAGCACTTCATCACCATAGATGCGACTGTTACTGGACAGTAGTCATTAAGACAACTCACTACTCATCTTGAGCACTGGTCAGTTGAGCTCACTGCCCAAGACCAACAATGTGGACGAAGCTTGGCTGAATGATTGGGGCTGGAGCAAAAGACTGAGCCTGCTGTTGGGAGTTGCTCTCAGGCAGGAGGCGACAGAAAAGGTAGGTGGTATTGGGTGATAGAAGTTGTATGGAGTAAGGCTAATGGCAGGTTTCTCCAAAATGGAAAAATAAGTGACAGGATTTAAATAAAAGGAATGAAAATTTTAAGGTTTTTTAGATTATGAAGACACATAGTCCTCTTTTATTGTCATTTAGTAATGCATGCATTAAGAAATGATACATTATTTCCTCCGGTGTGATATCACAAAACACAGGACAGACCAAGACTGAAAAAACTGACAAAACCACATAATTATAACACATAGTTACAAACAGTGCAACAATACCATAACTTGATGAAGAAGTCCATGAGCACAGTAAAGTTCAAAGTTTCTCAAATGTCCCACGTCTCACGCATGGCATGGTTTGGTTCAGTTTTGAATGTGAACCTGTTTCTGATATCAATTCAGTTAGACTAAGGATTTGAAAAGAAGCATTAGCAGATATTGTGGTTGCACAACCTTTACAGGTGGACTTTTAGTATCTTGTGAGAAGGCTTTGGGGTTAAAAGCTGTGGGAGGAAGGAAAGAAACACTGGCAAATTATAAACACAAGAAAGTCTGTAGATGTTGGAAATCCAGAGCAACACTCACAAAATGCTGGAGGAATTCAGGTCAGGCAGCACTTATGGAAATTAATAAACAGTCAACGTTTTGGGCCAATACCCTTCATCAGGATTGGAAAGGAAGGGGGAAGCTGCTGTAATGAAAAGGTGGGGGTGGAAGGGAAAGGGCTGGAGATGGAATCTGATAGGGAGGAGAATGGACCATTGGGGAAAGGGTAGGAGGAAGGGCACTAGTGGGAGGTGATGGGCAGGTGAGAAGTGGTAAGAGGCCAGAGTAGGGAATAGAGGGAGGGAGATTTTTTTTTAGCAGAAGTAGAAGTTGATACTCATGCCATCAGGCTGGAGGCTCCTCAGAAATAATATAAAGTATTGCTCCTCTACCCTTAGGGTGGCCACATTTTGGCACAAGGTAGGCCATGGACTGACCTGTCACAATGGGAATTGGAATCAGAATTAAAATGTTTGGACACTGGGAAGTTCCGCTTTTGGCATCTCTAAATTTACGGGGACCTCCCCAATTTAGAGGAGGCCTTATCGGGAGCACTGAACAGAATAGACGACCCCAGCAGATTTGCAGGTGAAGTGTTGCCTCACCTGGAAGGACTATTTGGGGCCCTGAATGGAGGAGAGGGTGGAAGTGAATGGGTAGGTGTTGCACTTAGACCATTAGTGCGGAAAAGTGCTGGGAGGGAGATGAGTGGGAGAGGGACAAATGGACAAAGGAATCACAGTGGGAGCAATCCCTGCAGAAAGCGGGTGGTGGGGGGAAAGGAGAATGTAAAGATATGTTTGGAGATGAGTGAAGTTGCGGTGGATGTGTTGGATGCGGAGAATCATGGTGTGGTATGGAAGGACAAGATAAACTCTATAACTGTTACTGCGGCAGGAAGATAGAGTGAGCGCGGATGTTCAGGAAATGGAGGAGATGAGGGTGAAGGCAGGGAAACAGTGTTTTTTGAAGGAGGACAACATCTCAGATGTCCTAGAACAGAAAGCTGCGTCCTAGGAACAGATGTGGTGGAGTCGAAGGGAGACTGATAAAAGGGAATAGCAGTTTTACAGGAGACAGGGTGGGAAGAGGTAACCATGGAATTGGTAGGTTTATAAAAGATGTCGGACGACACCTAAGTTAAAGGGAAAGGTTGAACAAGTTGGGTCTTTATTCTTTGGAATATAGAAGGTTGAGGGGGGATTTGATAGAGGTATTTAAAACTATGAGGGGGATAGATAGAGTTGACGTGGATAGGCTTTTTCCATTGAGAGTGGGGGAGATTCAAACAAGAGGACATGAGTTGAGAGTTAAAGGGCAAAAGTTTAGGGGTAACATGAGGGGGAATTTCTTTACTCCGAGAGTGGTAGCTGTGTGGAACGAGCTTCCAGCAGAAGTGGTTGAGGCAGGTTCGATGTTGTCATTTAAAGTTAAATTGGACAGCTATGTGGACAGGAAAGGAATGGAGGGTTATGGGCTGAGTGCAGGTCGGTGGGGCTAGGTGAGAGTAAGGGTTCGGCACGGACTAGAAGGGCCGAGATGGCCTGTTTCCATGCTGTAATTGTCATATGGTTATATGGACAGTTTGTCTCCAGCGATGGAAGCAGAAAGATCAAGAAAGGGGAAGGAGGTGTCAGAAATGGACCAAATGAATGTAAGGGCAGGGTGGATGTTGGAGGCAAAGATGGTGAAATTGAGCTCAGCATGGGGGCATGAAAGTAGCACCAATGCAGTTGTCAAAGTAGCGGAGCAAGAGTTAGGGAGCATTGTCAGAGAAGGCTTCGTTACCTACCCAACCAAGAGGCAGGCAGGCACTTTTTGGAAGAAAAGTGGTTGGTGTGCTTGAGTGATGGTAGGAGTACAACTATAGATCTATTTAACACTGTTTCTGCCATTGACCTTACACTGGTATCTGAAGATATAGAAAGTGTCTGCAACTGGGAAGTTACGATACAACAGTGGGGAGTGATTATTTGGTGTGGCTCTGTTTGTAAGAGATGGAATTACGTCTTTAGAAAGTGGTGACATAGGGTCAGAGAATGTCGAATATTTATGGGTGGAGTTAAGAAACTTCAAGGTTAAAAAAAAACATCATGGGAATCATATATAGGCCTCCAGATCATAGCCAATTTGTGGGGTTAATGTTGCAAAGGAAGCTGCAAAGGGCATGTTATAAGGGTGATGTCACAATTGTAATGGGGACTTCAATACGCAAAGAGATCGGGAAGATCAGATTGGTGTCGATTGAAAGAGAGGGAATTTGTTGAATGCCTACGAGATGGCTTTTTAGAGCATTTTTTGCTTGAGTCTACTCGGGGAAAGGCTATCTTAGATTGGGTGTTGTGTAACAACCCAGATTTATTAGCTTAATGTAAATAAACCATTAGGATGCAGTAATCATAATATGATTGAATTCATACTGCAATTTGAGAGGGAGAAGCATAAGTCACATGCATCAGTATCACAATGGAATAAAGGGAATTACAGAGGCATGAGAGGAGCTTGCCCTGGTGGATTGGAGAGGATACTGGTGGGGATGACGGCAGAACAGAGGTGGCTGAAGTTTCTGGGAATAGTTCACAAGGCGCAGGATAGACATGTCCCCCAGAAGTTGGATGATTGGGAAGCTTTTAAAATCCAACAAAAGGCAACTAAAAAAGCTATAAGTGAAACAATGAAATACAAGGGCAAACTAGCCAGTAACAAAGCAGGATACTAAAAGTTGTTTTTCCTGTTATGTAAAGAATAAAAGAGGCTAGTTGATATTGGACCACTGAAAAAGTGATGCTGGTGAGATAGCAGCAGGGGTCAAAGAAATGGCAGATGAACTTAACGCGTACTTTGCTTCAGTCTTTACTGTGGAAGACACTAGCTGTATGCCAGAGGTCTGTGAGTGTCAGGGAGTAGGAGCCATTGGTATTACAAAGGGAAAAAATGCTAGGCAAACTCAAAGGTTTTAAGGTGGATAAGTCACCTAGACCAGATGGACTACATCCCAGAGTCCTGAGGGAGGTTGCTGAAGAGGTAACAGATGTTTCGGTCATGATCTTTCAAGAATAACTTGATCCTGGCATGGTCCCAGAGGACTGGAAGATTGCAAATGTCACTCCGCTCTTTAAGAAGGGAGGAAGACAAGAGGAAATTATAGGCCAGTTAGCCTAACCTCAGTGGTTGGGAAAATGTTGGGAGTCCATTATTAAGGATGAAGTTTCAGGGTACTTGGAGACTAATAATAAGTCAAAGTCAGCATGGTTTGTGTCAAGAGGAATCTTGCCTGACAAATCTGTTAAGAGTTCTTCAAGCAAATAACAAGCAGGGGGGAAAAGGAGAGGCAGTGGACATTTGATAAGGTGCCACACATAAGGCTGCTTAATAAGATAAAATCCTATGGTGTTACAGGAAATATACTGACATGGATAGAGGAATGGCTGACAGGCAGGAGGCAGCCACTGGGAATAAAGGGGGCCTTTTCTGGTTGGCTGCCAGTGACTAGTGGTGTTCCTCAGGGATCAGTATTGGGGCCGCTACTCTTCACACTGTTTCTCAATGATTTGGATAATGGAATTGATGGCTTTGTGGCAAAGTTTGCAGGTGATATGAAGATAGGTGGAGGGATAGGTAGTGCTGATGAACCAATGCAATTGCAGCAGGACAGACAAATTGGATGAATGGGCAAAAAGGTGCCAGATTGAATACAGTGTTGGGAAATGTATGATAATACATTTTGGTAAAAGGAACAACAGTGCAGACTATTATTTAAATGACGGGAAGGTTCAAATATCAAAGGTGCAGAAGGACTTGAGGGTCCTCATGTAAGTCTCTCAGAAGGTTAATTCACAGGTTGAGTTGGTTGTAAAGAAGGCAAATGCACTGTTGGCATTTATTTCAAAGGGAATAGAATATAAAAACAAGGAGATAATGATGAAGCTTTACAAGACACTAGTCATATTGTCAAAAGTTATCTCAGAAAGGATGTATTGTCTTTGGAAAGACTCCAGAGGAGGTTCATGAGGACGATTCTGGGAATGAAGGGGTTAACATGAGGAGCATCTGGCATTCACTGGAATTTAGAAAAATGCGTGGGGATCTCATTGAAACCTATCAAATGTTGAAAGGACTAGATAAGGTAGATGTGGAGAGAATGTTTCCTCCAGTGAGGTTATCTGTAGAGAAAGCTTCTGATATGTTATGGACACACGGGTTGCTGCTTAAACTTGGCAATGGTTGGTGGTAGAATGTTCAACTGGTTCAAAACTTTTTTTATATGATACGATATACAAATTAGGGTAGAAACAACATTCTCTCGCAGAGGTTCCCAACCAGACATCCACGGACCCCCGAGTTAATGGTAAGGCTTAGCAGCATCAAAAAAGGTTGGGTCTAAGGAGTGTGAGGTGGGACTCCACAAGGGAGTATGTGTAGCCTACTCCATTTTCAATGTTCTGATTAATGCCATTTTCTTAAATGTTGGCTCAGACATTTCCAAATCATTATATGCTAATATTGGTGCAGTGTGGGAGAGGCAGGAATATATATATAGTTAGGAAAAGGTAAGCAGCTATGAATGAGGAAGAGGAATGGGGACATTGTTGGGGTCTATTTTCTGTTGCAAAGACTTGAGTTTTATTTATTTTTTTAAAAGGAACATTACACCCACAATTGAGCTCAAGTTATATGGTAAATCTCTTAAACAAGAGACAGTGGTAAAGTTTCTTGATATGTGGACAGACACAAGGTTGACATGGAAGGTGCATGTGAATAAAATTCTAGAGAGGTGTAAAAGAAAAGCCCTTAATGTGCTGAGATACGATTGGAGTGCAAGTAGTTGGGTGTGATTGTGGTGCAAGTAGGAGGTTACTTTAACAAATTTATATTGCTTTAATCAGATCTGTCTTTGATTATGGATACGTTGCTCTTGAGTCAGCCTCACCAGTGATCTTAAAGCTCCTAGATAAAGTTCAAGCTTGGACATTGAGATTATGTTGTGGTGCTATTAAATCTTCCCCAATTTCAGCATTACTGTAGAAATAGGTGAAGTTCTTTTACACAACTGCAGGTTAGTTAGCAATAATTTGTTTTGTAAAAAAAAAAGTACCTCTTACAACAATGATTAGTGAGGCACAGAGAGATCTGTATTTACCAACAAGTACCTTCATTGTTCAAACTAACAAGTATCTGAACTCATACATTAAATACCTTGTGTGCACACCCGCTAAGTATCCCTGACTCTCCTTAATAGAGAAAGAATAGCAAAGGTATTACCCGGGCAAAGGAGTCTGCACTGGCCAAGCTTTCCTCGTAGTCTCGATTCACTCGCCACCTGTTTCATGCAGGGTTGCTCACGCTTGTATCTGCAATGGTTCTTCTTCAAAGTTACCACTGCCAGCACACATGAAGCATCCACTTTTATATCCATTCCTTATCAATTCAAATATTGCATTCCAGTGACATTGGCCATAGGTCATTTGTCTCACCTTTAACACCTTGTTTTTGGCTTTGCTCCAAGCCAGCATCCATTTCTTGCCCTCTTCTCATCAAGTGACAGTCGATAATTTATGGCTCTTTGTCCTCAATCAGCAACCAGCCCAAATCACTCCAGGCAGGCACCAACCCTAACATTCACAAACCTGCATATTATATCCAACCAAAGAACATCTCACAAATAACTTATTTGGAGGTGACCAAAACTGCACACAATACTCCAAATCAGGCCTTGCGAAGATTTGGGAGTCCTTGTGCAGGATACCCTAAAGATTAACCTCCAGGTTGAGTGGGTGGTGAAGAAGGTGAATGCAATGTTGGGATTCATTTATAGAGGTATAGAATATAAGAGCAGGGGCGTGATGTGATGTGATGTTGAGGCTCTGTAAGGCACTAGTGAGACCACACTTAAGAGTATTGTGTGCAGTTTTGGGCTCCTTATTTTAGAAAGGATATACTGACATTGGAGAGGGTTCAGAGAAGAGTCATGAGAATGATTCCAGGAATGAAAGGTTTACCGTATGAGGAACATCTGGCAGCTCTTGGGCTGTATTCCCTGGAGTTCAGGAGAATGGGGGGCGGGGGGGGGGGGGAATCTCAAAGAAAATTTCCAATTAGATATGGCAAAGTTATTTCCCATGGTAGGGGAGTCTAGGACAAGAGGGGCTGAATGGCCTACTCCTGCCCCTATTTTCTATGTTTTTTTTTAAAAAGAGGGCATGACTTCAGGATTGAAGGGCATCCACTTAGAACAGAGATGTGGAGAAATTACTTTAGTCAGAGGGTGGTAAATCTGTGAAATTTGTTGCCATGAGTGGCTGTGGAGGCCAAGTCATTGGGTGCATTTAAGGCAGAGATAGATAGGTTCTTGATTAGCCAGGGCATCATAGTCATAGTCATACTTTATTGATCCCAGGGGAAATTGGTTTTCGTTACAGTTGCACCTCATCAAAGGGTATGGGGAGAAGGCAGGGAGTGGGGATGACTGGAAGAATTGGATCAGCCCATGGCTGAATGGCGGAGCAGGCTTGATGGGCTGAATGGCCTACTTCTACTCTTATATCTTATGGCCTTTTCTTTCTTCTTTCTTTATTAATCTTTTTATTGATTTAAAAAGAGCATATATACACAAACAAGAGAATTATCTCAAATATATATATCAATAACAATACAAACAGAAAGTGAAATAGGCATACATAGTATTAAGCTAATATGTAGTATATAATAGTGAGAAAAAAAAATTTAAATTTTTTAAAATGAGAAGGAAAAAACCCCACTACACTATATTGAGAAAAGGGGTAGGAAAGGGACTGGGCAGTCCATTCTGAGGATACGACCAAAAAAAAGGAAAGACTTTCTGATAAAATCTAAAACTTCGAAAAAAAATAATTGGAAGAGCAATAAATCAAATCAATTGAAAATATTGAATAAAAAGTCACCAAATTTGCTCAAATTTAAAGGATGTATCAAATGCCCGACTTCTTATTTTCTCTAAACTTAAACAGGACATAATGGAGGAAAGCCAATAAAAAACAGTAGGTGTTAGAACCCTTCCACTTCAATAAAATTGCTCTCCTAACCAATAAAGTTGGAAAGGCTATCATACGTTGAGCGGAAACAGGAATATTTCCTGCTTCCGATGGGATAATCCCAAAGATTGCTGTAAGTATATTAGGTTGTAGGTCCAGATTCAAGACTTTTGATAGCATTTTAAAAACATCTGTCCAAAAATTATCTAGCTTTATGCCACCTCAATATTACATCTGTCACAAATAGGATTGATGTTGGAAAAAAATACATGCTAGTTTATCCTTTGACATATGGGCCCGATGCACTACCTTGAAGTGTATCAAGGAATGGCAGGCACAAATAGATGAGTTATTAACCAAATGAAAAATTTTACTCCATTGATTATCTGAAAATGACTCTTGAAATTCCAATTCCCAAGCACGTTTAATTTTATCGTTAGAATTTTATTCGTAAATTCAATAACCGTTTAAAAATTATAGCTATCAACCCTTTTTAAAGTGGTTTAAGCTGAAAGAGAGCATCTGTCACATTAGGTGGATAAGAAGAGTAATTTGGCAGCAAATCACGTATAAAATTCCTAATTTGTAAATATCTAAAAAAGTGTACATTAGATAAATCATATTTATCCATTAACTGAGAAAAAGACATTAAACAATCCCCTAAAAACAAATCTGAAAAAGTTGTTATTCCCTTGGTTTTCCAAATTAAAAAGGCCTTATCCAAAATTGATGGTTTAAAAAAATAATTGAAATGAATATTACTAGGAAGAACAAAATTATTTAACTCAAAAAAATCTACGAAACTGAAACCAAATTCTTAATGTATGTTTAATAATGGGATTAAAGTCTTGTCTACTAATCTTAGAAAACAAAAAGGGAAGAGGACCTCCCGGTAAAGAGGCCAAAGAGAACCCCTTCGCCGACTTTTCCTCCAAATCCAACCATGAAGGACATTCATGTATGTCTGAATAATGAATCCAAAAAGTAATATATCGAATATTAATTGCCCAATATTACATTCTAAATTATGGTCTTATGGAATTGAAGCTGCTGCTAAATCTAAAATCTCTTAAAGATCACTCACTTCATTAGCCTATGTTTTTTCCCCATTGACCAAACTGAAACACATACACTCAGTGGCCAATTTATTAGTTACACCTGTATACCTGCTCATTAATGCAAATATTTAATCAGCCTATCATGTGGTAGCACCCTGGGTGCCATGGTAGCATAGTAGTTAGCTCGATTGTTGTGCTAGACAGTGCGGTTTGAGCATTTCAGAAACTGCTGATCTCCTGGGATTTTCACACACAACAGTCTCTAGAGTCTAGAAGCACACAGAGAATGGTGCAAGACACAATGCCCAGTGAATGGCAGTTCTGTGGGTGGCCAGTCTGGTTCAAGCTGACAGGAAGGCCACAGTAACTCAAAGGATTACATGCTACAACAGTGGTGTGCAGACAAAGTAGATAGATGAGCTACAGCAGCACAAGACCAGAAACATTTACATGAAGTTGATTTAACAGTAATAAATGAACTCTTTTTGTGCAGGGCATTAAGAGTAAGGAGGTCACAGTGAGAAGAGGGGTGGTACAGGTAGGTGTCAACAAAAGAAAGCCAGACCACTTCATGAAGAATACACAGCATTTTATTATTCACAGTTAATTTCTAGCTACCAAATGCATTGAGAATCAAGGGATAAGTACACAGGCCTTTCCATTTTAACATTGATTTGTTTAATATATACATGAAATGTCTGCAAGGCTTATGATAATACACCAATTCAAAAACAGTAAACAATCAATTGGTCCATTTGTCAAAAGCTCTCACACACAGTTTGATAGTTTGGGTGACAGTGTGTAGTGGAAAGCTCAATCCCATTAGTCTCATGATTTCTTAGCAGTTTCCCAGTGTGAAGTAGAAAACTCAAGTTAAATTAATATAGTACTGAACTCCAGGAAACAAAATTTAATTTCAGACCAACCCCCGCATCACAGTCAAACCTCCTGGTTCCCAGTACTGTCTGTAATCTGACCCCAGAGGCTAACCAGAATCATCATACTTCAATTAGATCTCTGACCATTTTGTTATTCAGCTCCCTTCTACACATTCCTCAACATTATCTAGACTTCGTACAGACTGTGTAGTTTCAATCTTGCTCAGATTCCATGCCTCATAACACATGCATTCTGATGCAATTACCAGGGCTTAATGGGTGGGTTCCACTTGCCAATACTGATGAGTTTGTGTGTGGTTTCTGAGGCTGTAAATGTTTAAGCAATGTCAACCCCAGACATATGTGATTACCCACCATTTGGCTTCACTAGCCTTCAGTAAGAAGTATTATTGTCTCCTTTAAATCAAGTGATTTATTGACAGTCCTTGAAAGTGTCTGCAGGAAATTAGATTGCACAGGTGCTGAACCAGATGTGTTCTTGTCATGGTACTTAATGCATAGGTGGTAGCTCTAACTGGTCAAATCAGCAAAACAAAAACCAAACATCAATTAACAGACAAGCAACTGTTTACAATTATTTATATATATTTAATGTCAATGTGTTGTATCACAGGCATGGTAAAGAGAAAATGGGGATAGTGGAGGAGGAACTGCCAGCACCACAGAGATTAGGGCAGATGATACCAGGGAATAGACTGTGAACTTTAATACCTGTCTGCTCTGGAGCCTGCTTGAAGTGTCCTCAGACCTCTTGTCTGCAGAATTGTCATAATGCCCCTATCCACACCAATCCCCAGACTGCATTTGGTGAATTCTAATATTTGAATGAATCCAGAGTTTCTGTACTAATCTGTCCTTCAACAGTTGATGGATCAGCAAAAGATTCTCATCAAATGATTTCTATCTCTGCCTTTTCATTTGATGTCCTGAGGCATCCTTTAACTGAGGTACTATCTGTGCCATGCAGAGACTGTTTGCACCATTTTAGCAACAGGAACCAGATGGGGTCACCTTTCCATCGTTCAACTTATACACACTAACTTTAACCTTACTCCATATTTGTAGTGAATGCCCACATACTGGCTCCAGAACTTTCCAGTGACAACTCTGGGAAATGTTCCTCTTTCCTTGGACTGGTGAATTCTGACAATGACCTACCAACATCCTCAATTTCTCTGCATGAAGTTTCTTAATCTCCATTGCTAACAAAGGCAAGAAACATACAACAGGTATTAGGACATGTATTCATTTGGCCTGCCCATCAACTTCTTCCATAGCAAGATGCCCCTGTACCACCAGGAATTTTGCAGCTGCCAGATTCAGGCCACTGGGTGGCTACACCTGGCATACAAACACCACTGTCACATTGGTGGCCTGAGTGTCACATCACCTGAATAGCACATAAAATGTGGAGGTGGCCAAGGAGACACCACAATTCCAAATAGCAGGCTTATTGATCATGACAGATTTGGCAAAGTGTAACTGGGCTGAGATCACCCATGCAAGGAGCAGTGATAGCTATCATTTCCATGGATCGAAGGCAGTAGGCCTGAACAGCAGTAACCTTGAACATCGGTTCAATTGCAACTAATTTTCATGATCAGTCTCACTTAAAAAGCAAAATGGCCTAAGAAATAAATTATTACAGTGCTTGATTGTGATAGAAGCAAAGAATTTAATAAAATGCAAGACAGCTTTAAAAACCAAAGTTCATTAAGAACTAGAATTTCTCAGTTATGTCATCAGATGTGTTCAGCTCAAAAAAAAAATCAAACTCCCATTATCCAGATGGGCAGGTGAAACTCTGCAGCTCCCCCAGTGACACAGCAGAACCATTGGTGTGTTTATAATTAGTCTGGCTGGAGCGGATGAGCTGGGCTGAATGGTGCAAACTGGCTGTGGAGAGAAAAGCAGGGTCATGTAGTTAGCTCTACTCTGCAGTGGGCAGAGGGAGCAGCTAGCAGGGATTCACTGAAAGAGCCTGAAGAATTAATCCCTTTGTTGACTCACGCATCATATTCAAAGTACACCTGTTATACAAACCTTAGCGATGCTAGTATACTTTTAAACTTGGCATGACAAACATAGCTTTACAAATACTTAACCTGCTGCTCAACTGCAGTTGCAGTTTGCAGTGGAGAGGAAAATGGCGACAAAGGTCATTTGGGAACATTTTAGAACAGTGTTCAAATATCAAACTGCTGGATTCCCCATACCTGGTCTCAGTCAACATCCCCACCCCACAGGCCAGCTAGCCAATGGCACATCAGTGTGAAATGCCCAATATTTGCCCATCAACTGACTTGGAGCTCTCAGTTATTAAAGTGAATTAGAGCAAAAGATAAGAAAAATCAGAACAGGGGAAAAAAATCAAAAGGCACTATGAAGACAGAATTCAGAAAGTGCTCAGCCAAACACCTTTAAAACCATTAGCAGCCCAACCTCCTGTATAAACTCCTAGAACATGCTGTTGATAAAAGCCACCAAGTTATTCTCTAAAATTACAAATCATCTTGACAAGTTGTACTTGATTCCTATAGCTGCTAGTTGCTAAAGGAAACATTAGGCTTATTTCCAAGGACAAGCTAAATTAGCAACTTGTACAAAGAAAAAAAAGCAGGAATTCCAAATGGAAATGAACAAGGCCAAGAATGATTAGTTTTCTTTTGAAAAGCCCCAAATGCAAGGACTTTTACTGACCTCTGGCCTGTGTTACATTGCTGATAAGATTATCCAATATTTGCATAGAGAAAAAACATTTAAATTCTACAACAGGATTAGAGTAATGGAATTATAATCCATGCACAGATTTACAAGGAGAGGGAAGAGAAGAGGGGAAGGATGGGTTAGAGAAGAGGGGGAAGCAGCTGTGGAAACCTATTGGTAAAATCGCTCAGCTTTTCTGTTCCACCTCAGAATTGGTTTTGGCGCTCTAGTTTGAAGTTCCATACAGACTGTTAAGTTCACGGGGGAACCGTGATTGCCTTCAGGTTTCAGCACTGCTGTCCATCAAATGTTTCTGTTGACTGGAGTGACATAGTTGCGAGGGAACATGCCTGACTGCCCGTGGCAACTGCCCTTCCACCAGTTGGGGTCTGAGTTGTCTAGAACCTGGATAAAGTCACCACGGCGGAAGCCGAGCTCACCTTCCTCCTGCGGGTCAAAGTCGAAGAGTGCCTGCACGTATGTGGGTTGCTGTGGAGACAGATAACAACGCAGAGTTAACAAGGCAGACAGTGCCAGTTTGAGTTAGGTACTGGGTGTTCAGGGTAGTAGGGTGACTAATAAATAGGCAACAATTGTGGTTCATGGAGACATGCTTGAAAGGCTGAGATTCAAAATTCTTCCTCTCCTGGGTTATTAACAGGCAGCTGTCTGCAGTGCTTAAATCAAGGGGCAAGCCCTGTTATACCACACTGTAATCCAGATTTCTGCAGGTAATGAGCTCCAGCAAAGACCTTACAATTGCAATACATCCTGAAGGCATTTCAGATCAATGTCTAGACCTGAACAAGTTTACATTTCATTTGAAGTCAGTTTGTTGCTTTACACTTAGAGCTGTTTCTCTTAAGAGTGGGAGAAGCTAGAGTCCCGGAGAATCACATGCAGACACAATTTTACAAATGTCTTGTACTCAGAGGGACCGTGGATAACCCGACTCAAGTTCGGGTCCCCTTTTTTCTACCCAGTGATGCTGCCCTCACCAACATCTCCATTTCCAGACATCCAGCCTCACTGAATCTTCCCAACACCTTAACCTACCACCCCGCCCCCCCCCCCCGAGCCTCTGCATCCAGTACACCATTCTCCACAACTTCTGTCACCTTTAATGGCACCCTACCACCAAACATATCCTTATTTCTGCACCCTTCCCTCCCTTTCTAGAGATCCCGCTGTGATCCCCTTGTCCATTTGTCCCTCTCCACTGATCTCCCTCCTGGCACTTATCCCTACAAGAAGATCTACCCATTCACCTTCTCTCTCACCTCCTTTCAAGGCCCCAAAAAAGTCCTTCCAGGTGAGGCAACACTTAAATTGCGAATCTGCTGGGGTTGTCGGCTTTATCCTATGTTCCCAGTGTGGCCTCCTCTATATCGGTAAGACAACCACATTGTCAAGCATCTTCACTCGTCCACAACAAACAGTATTCCCCGGTGACCAACCATTTTAATTCCTCTGTCCGTCACATTCCGACTTGTTGGCCCATGGCTACAGCAGCAATACCTCATATTCTGAGTTGCCTCCAACATGGCAGGATGAATATTAATTTCTCTCCCTTCTGTTAATTTCTCCCTCTTTCACCCCTCTCTTTTTTTCCATTCCCTACTCTGCCTCCCTTCTCACCTGCCTCTCACCTCTCTCTGGTGCTCCTCTTCCTTCCCTTTCTCCCATGGTCCACTCTCCTCTATCATATTCCTCCTTCAGCTCTTTATCCTTTCCACCCACCTACCCACTTCCTTCCTCTCCTTCACCAACCCACCTTCCTTTTCATTTATCACCTTTTGGCTTGTTCCCTTTCCCCTCCCCCCACCCTATCCTGGATTCTTCCCTCTTTCTGCAAGGAATAATGAATCCCGAGGAAGGCACGGCACAGGCTTAGAATGGCCTGCAGCACCATGTTGAACTTCCAGGACTGCTAAACTATAAATTAGAGTGAAGTTTCAGGCACTTAGCTGCATTTATCAGCTCTAAATGTACCTTATTTGTGCAAACCTGAACACTGGCCTTTTACACATCCAACACCAAGAACATTTAACCTCAGCAAGGCTGGCAATATTGCATTATACCACAACAGTTTCAAACAACGCATCAATGCTTGTAACTCGATTGTGAATATGAAGACTGAGAACTTGCATTTTGCTTTATGTTCCAAACAGACCAAAGCTGCAATACAACTCATTTCTGAAGCAACTGGAAAAATAAATCTAACACCTCCTCAGACAAGTTGCTGCAAAGTTTCAATGGGATGCAAGAACTATCAACGTTTGAAGCTAGTGTAAATGCTTAGGGCTTCGTGCGTTAATCCACTCACTGACCAACAGAGAACAGGGTCTTCTCCATTTTAACAGAAATTTTGTTTCAGTCTTACCCATTCCTCTTTTTCACTCTTTATTTCTTAAAGTAGAATGTGTCAGACTAAAGAAAATGTATTGGTTACAAGTAATGGGACTGCCACAAATGGTCTATATCCTGGAATCCAGAAGCCTGCTATTTCTAGGCTATTCATTGTGTGTATGCCAAGAAGGGAAACACTTTTTATGTTCATGAGTGATTACAACAGAGCCCTCTCCTGACCTCCAAGATGACTAATGACCCCACCCTCACCCCTCTTCAATCTCTTAATTACAGGCATTTGCAATATTTCCAAATGTTGAAGGCATAGCCCTACCAGAAGCCAAATGTTCACAACCTGCAATTGGAGATAACATCCCTGTTATTAACTCAACAAAGCATCAGAGTCAACAAGTCACTCAGCCACAAAGGATGATTTGTGCTGAAACATAGGAGCAGTAGCAAAGATCACCTACAAATTTGCAACAATGATTTACAGCTGCACCAAGGAGCCAGTCCTTTAGTTTTTGCTCCCTCAACCATCAATGCCACCCCCTCACCTGAGGGACCTGCTCGATATCACGCAGGAAGATCTGTTGGTTCCGAGACACAGATGTTGATCTGTGATAATCCACCAGTTCATTCAGCGAATTAAACTTCACTACCCACAAGAAGTACTTCCCTGCTCCATCACGCAATACTTTAAAATGCTGTACGTCATTTCCAAACCTATGAAGGAACAAAAAGGAAGACAATTATCATTAAAAGTCATTAACATGGAGGACACAAATCTAAGTTCAGGCTATCTTCAGGTTCTGCATTTCCTTTAATATGTTTCCCCAGAACTGTATTGCTCCACTCCTATATATAAATACATTTTGGCAGCTCAATCAGGTAACTAATCTTCACACAAGGTGATGGCTATTTGACCATGGAAAGTATCATCTGACATCAGCTAACATTTATTCACTGGGATTTTCAGCATGAAGTGTTGAATGGCAATAGAGGCTGGGTAAACATCCATACATCCCTAGTTCTTGGCCAGTCAGTACCTATATAATACTTCACACAACCACAGCCTCAACATTGCATTGCAGTCTCTACAGGTTGTGGAATCAGACATTTACCTCTAAGATCTATTAATAAAACTACTTTCAAATCGTCTTGAAGCCAGTTTTCTGAAATGCTGTACAATTTACACAGGTAGGGGGCAGCAGTGACCACAGTTGAGATTCCCATCTAATATTCCAGATATCAAAAGCCCAGATGCATGCATAGACATTGAGCACTGAAATTACTCCAAACGGGACAATCAGCTTGGGGTACTGAAACTATGATGTTCTTGCAAGGATGAACACCTTGTGAGGCAGGCTAAAGGTGTGAGAGTTGATTAAAAATATATACCATTCTTTTTTTTTAAATAGTTTTTCTCCCCACCTCCAGGATACTTGATTCACTGCAACAAGGTGGGCCTTCAGCCCACCGTGTCTGTGCTAGCCTTTTCCGAGAGAACCACCCACTTGTTCTTCAACTACTCACTTGACTGAGAGTGAGAAGTCGCCGGGCGCACTTTCGCTTTCTCGTATGAGAAAGGCTCCATCATGCCTCTGTTTGCTGAGCAGTTCCTCTGCCTTTGCTCTAGAGATTTTCCCAAAAAACCACCTGTGAAAAGAAAAGGCAAGTTTCACTCAAGTGTGCTGGGACAATACCGCCACTCTCAGATCTGCAGGTACTACCAAGTAGCATGTCAATATTTATAAAACAATTTGCAGTTATGTAGCAAAATATCCCACAGCAACATAACGTACTAGTCATTAAACCAAAGAATAGGATGGCTGGTGATCAAAGCCTTGGTCAAAGAGGTAGATTTAACAGAATTTAAAGATAGAAAGGGCAACACTGAAACACTGCAGAGGTCAGTGATGTGGGGGCGTAATGGGATAAAGGAGGAAAGTGGTTGTGGGGCTGGAGTTTACAGAAACAATAGATGAAAACAGGCTGAGAATTTTAAATACAGGGCATTTGAGTCAAAGCAGTGCAATGAATGGAGGTGGTAATAGGCAAGTCAGAATCAGGTTTATTATCACTGATATATGTTATGAAATTTGTTGTTTATCAGTAGCAGTAGAGAGCAATATACAAAGAAGTTACTACAAGTTACAATAAATATACTATAAAGTTGCCAGGGCCATGTTTTGAATGATGACAAAAAAATTCCATAAAAACCAGACAGCAATAAGGTAATAAATATCTGGTTGGCTGGAAAGAGATAAGAGGCATTCCACAATGACCATTTGAACCTATTACTACTATTTTATAAACAACACATTATATGCAGCTGAATCTTTCAATTCACTGTAATGGTACAGGGGCCCAACTAATGCAGCCCAAGATTTATGGCGCACATCAAACTGGAGTGTCCATCCAGTCAAAGCTCGTAACACATGGAACGTACTTAGCATTTCACAAAATTGGGCTGATTTTGCATAGTAGTTGAAGGGAAGTGGTTGAGAACAATCAATTATTTTGTGACCTAATCTGTTCTCCTTCCTCTCCCAATTTAACCTGCCTGAAGCCATTATTTTTAACACCAGCAGAGATCAGGGATCAAGGTTGGCATTTTCTAATCATTGAACTCAGTAAAGAGGTGTCCCGTCACACACCAACCAAATCGGAAGTGAACATCAAATAAAACTGGTCAGAAGCAGACCTCAGTAGACCCAGACTTGCGCAATGCCTTGTGTATAGAACAAAGTTAATTATCAAATTGCAATAACATTGCAAAAAAGGTCAATTATTAGAACTCAAGCAGCTTCAGTAAGTGCATTTATATCACTTAGAATGATTTCAACGAATTGAAAATAGAGCATTACAGTTCAGAGAAAAAAAAAATCGATTTGCATTTATCTAATCTTTCACCATCCCAAAGCCAGTGATGGATATTACTCACCAATTCTGGAACAATATTGCCCTGCAGAATTTTAATACAGCATGTCCATTAACTCACTTCCTGTTAAAATTCCCTTTTTACTATTTCCATATCACTATCACAGGACATCTGTGTTCTTGCCTTTGTCCATTTGTTGTTTACACCTTCTTGCTTTATTTCCTCCAGACCAGAACCACAGCATTGTGACAGAAGAGGCAGACATTTGGCCTACTCATCCTGCGTCAGCTCAGTCCTATCCAATTCTCTTGATAGATACCTTTTACCATCTTACAGGGAGTTCAAAATGACATGGCTTTTCTCATACCCATCACTTAAAATGTGTCCTTTTCAAGGAATGGGAACAATTTCTCTCCAATATTCTGTGCAAACCATCATAATTTCATTTATCTCTATCAAATCTGTTCTCAGCTTCCTCTCCTGCAAGAACCACCACTCCAGCTTCTATGGTCTAATGTAACCAAAACTTCTAAAGTCTGAAACCATTCTCCATTACAGCCATTTACACTCTCAATGATCGTAGTGACCAGAACTAGATGCAACAGTCTGCGAGTGAATTAGTATTTCAAAAAGGCTAGAATAATTTCCCTGTTTTTGTACCTCTTAAAAGCTTGGCAAGCTTTACTATCATACTTGCAAATGTTCTGCCACCTTCAAATATTTACGCAAAGACATTAACGTCCTTCTTTGTGCTTGCACATTTAAAAAAAATAGGTAATTTAGGATATCTTTCCCTTATTTCTGCCAAAATGCATCACTTCTTTCTTGCCTTAATTTCAAATGCCTCTTGTTTACCCATTTTGCCAGTAACAATCCACTGGTACTTTATCACTATCCTCCTGTTTATCATACATTCAAATTTTACAGGAGGGAGAAGGGAAAATGGGAAGTGTCAGTATTACAGTTGAACAAAGGAGCCATGAGGGAGGAGCTGGCCAAAGTTGACTGGAAAGATACCCTAGCAGGGATGACAGTGGAACAACAATGGCAGGTATTTCTGGGAATAATACAGAAGGTGCAGGATCAGTTCATTCCAAAGAGGAAGAAAGATTCTAAGGGGAGTAAGGGGCGACCGTGGATGACAAGGGAAGTCAAGGACAGTATAAAAATAAAAGAGAGGAAGTATAACTTAGCAAGGATGAGCGGGAAGCCAGAGGATTGGGAAACTTTTAAGGAGCAACAGAAGATAACTAAAAAGGCAATACGGGGGTAAAAGATGAGGTACGAAGATAAGCTAGCCAAGAATATAAAGGAGGATAGTAAAAGCTTCTTTAGGTATATGAAGAGGAAAAAATTAGTTAAGACCAAAGTTGGGCCCTTGAAGACAGAAACAGGTGAAATTATTATGGGGAACAAGAAAATGGCAGACAAGCTGAACAGGTACTTTGAATCTGTCTTCACTAGGGAAGACACAAACAATCTCCCAGCTGTAATAGTGGCCAGAGGACCTATGGTAACGGAGGAACTGAAGGAAATTTATATTAGGCAGGAAATGGTGTTGGGTAAACTGATGGGACTGAAGGCTGATAAATCCCCAGGGCCTGATGGTCTGCATCCCAGGGTACTTAAGGAGGTGGCTCTAGAAATCATGGGTGCATTGGTAATTATTTTCCAATGTTCTACAGATTCAGGATCAGTTCCTGTGGATTGGAGGATAGCTAATGTTATCCCACTTTTTAAGAAAGGAGGGAGAGAGAAAACAGGCAATTATAGACCAGTTAGTCTGACGTCAGTGGTGGGGAAGATGCTGGAGTCAATTATAAAAGATGAAATAGCAGCATATTTGGATAGCAGTAGCAGGATAGGTCCAAGTCAGCATGGATTTATGAAGGGGAAATCATGCTTGACTAATCTTCTGGAATTTTTTGAGGATGTAACTATGAAAGTGGACATGGGAAAGCCAGTGGATGTAGTGTACCTGGACTTTCAGAAAGCCCTTGATAAGGTCCCACATAGGAGATTAGTGAGTAAAATTAGAGCACATGGTATTGGGGGTAGGGTACTGACAAGGATAGAAAATTGGTTGGCAGACAGGAAACAAAAAGTAGGGATTAACGGGTCCTTTTCAGAATGGCAGGCACCGCAGCTATTTACAACATACATTAGTGATTTAGATGAAGGGATTAAAAGTAACATTAGCAAATTTGCAGATGACACAAAGCTGGGTGAAATGTGAGGAGGATATTATGAGAATGCACGGTCACTTGGACAGGTTGGGTGAATGGGCAGATGCATGGCAGATGCAGTTTAATGTGGATAAATGTGAGGGTATCCACTTTGGTGGCAAGAACAGGAAGGCAGATCACTATCTGAATGGTGTCAAGTTAGGAAAAGGGGAAGTACAACGAGATCTGGGTGTCCTTGTTCATCAGTCACTGAAAGTAAGCATACAGGTACACAGGCATGTTGGCCTTCATAACAAGGGGAGTTGAGTGTAGGAGCGAAGAGGTCCTTCTGCATTTGTACAAGGCCCTGGTGAGACCACACCTGGAGTATTGTGTGCAGTTTTGGTCTCCAAATTTGAGGAAGGACATTCTTGCTACGGAGGGAGTGCAGCGTAGGTTCACTGGGTTAATTCCAGGGATGGCGGGAATGTCATATGTTGAAAGATTGGAGCGACTGGGCTTGTATACACTGGAATTTAGAAGGATGAGAGGGGATCTGATTGAAACATAGGATTATTAAGGGATTGGACATGCTAGAGTCAGGAAACATGTTCCCGATATTGGGGGAGTCCAGGAGCAGAGGCCACAGTTTAAGAATAAGGGGTAGACCATTTAGAACAGAGTTGAGGAAAAACTTTTTCACACAGAGGGTTGAGGATCTGTGGAATGCTCTGCCTCAGAAGGCAGTGGAGCCAATTCTCTGGATTCTTTCAAGAAAGAGTTAGATAGAGCTCTTAATGATAGCGGAGTCAAGGGATATGGGGAGAAGGCAGGAACAGGGTACTGATTGTGGATGATCAGCCATGATCACAGTGAATGGCGGTGCTGGCTCAAAGGGCCGAATGGCCTACTCCTGCACCTATTGTCTATTATCTCCATTATAAAAGGAAGCCCCTCTATTCTGAGGCTGTGACTGAGTGTCTTGGACTCCCTTACCACAGAAAGCAACCTCTCCACATCCGCTCCATCAAGGCCTTTCAACATTTGATAGCTTTCAATGAGGTCACCCCTCATTCTTCTGAATTCCAGTGAGTAGAGGCCTCACCAGTTCAACATTCCTTCTTTGCTTTTATATTATAGTCCTCTCAGAATGAATGCTAACGTTGCATTTGCCTTCCTCATCACCAACTCAACCTGCAAGTTAACCTTTAGGGAATCCTGCACAAGAACTCAAATCCCTTTGCACCTCAGAGTTTAGAATTTTCTCTCCATTTAGAAAATAGTCTGCAGTTTTATTTCTTGTACCAAAGTGCATGACCATGCACTTCCCAACATTGTATTCCATCTGCCATTTCTTTGTTCATTCTCTTAATCCAAGTCCTTCTGTAGTCTCTCTACTTCCACAGAACTATCTGTCCCTCCACCATCTCTGTATTGTCTGCAAGCTTTGCATCAAATTTATCAATTCCATTATCCAAGTCATTGACACAGAACGTAAAAAGAATTGATCCCAACACAGACCACTGTGGAACACCTCCAGTCACTGGCAGTCAACCAGAAAAGGCTCTGCTTTTTTCCACTCTTTGCCTCCTGCTGCTCAGCCACTGTTTTATTCATGCCAGAACCTTCTCTTAATACCATGGGCTCATAGTTTGTTAAGCAGCCTCATGAGTGATACCTTGTCAAAGGTCTTCTGGAAATCCAAATACACATCAACAGATTCTCCTTTATCTATCCTGCTTGTTATTTTTTCAAAGAATTCCAACAGACTTGTCAAGCAAGATTTTCTCTTACAGAAACCATGCTGACTTTGGCCTACTTTATCACATGCCTCCAAGTATCCCAAATCCACATCCTTAACAATTGACTCCAACATCTTCCCAATCACTGAGGTCAGACTAACTAGACTATAATTTCCTTTCATCTGCCTCTCCCTTCGGGAATAGTGGAGTGACATTTGCAATTTTCCAAAAACTACTGATTCTTGAAAGATCTTTACCAATGCCTCCACAATCTCTTCAGTCACCTCTTTCAGAACCCTGGGGTGTAGACCATCTGACTTCTCTTGTTAGCCACAGTTCTATCATCCCGCCTTTAGAATTCTTCTTCCTCTTTGGGATGTATGAATTGTGTTACTGCATGCATTCTGTATCTTTGTATTTGCAATCCCCTCCAACTTAATACAATGTAGCTTTCTACTCTGGTGGTAACACCTGCTCCTATGTATTTACACAAATTCATTGCTTTCCTACCCACCTCACAACTCGTATCCTCCCTTAATACCAGCTCATCTGAAACACTGTTTCTGTCCCAAGTTGCAAGATTCTATCCTTGCTTGCTGATCAACATAAACCCCCTTTGTCCTATTGATATTAATATTTTCAAATGTGTATAAATTCCACCATGGACATCTCTCTCTCCATATTTGAATGACCATGCTAGAAAAGGCTACAGACCAAGTGTTGGTATATGGGACTAGTAAGAGATGGGTCTGGTGACTGGCATGGACCAGGTAGGCCAAAGAGCCCCCTTTACTGTATACCTCAATGACTTAACTCAACTTTCTCCCAGGACTGGTGTTAAGGCACCTAGGCACTAACCTCAAAAAATTTCTCCATCAAAGCCTTCCATCTCCAACTCCCTTCTCCTTTTAAGATACCTCTTAAAGCCTGTTTCTTTTGACAAACCTTTTACTCACCTACTCAATTATCTCCTTTGGCTCACTGTCAGGTTGCTTCTGGTAATACCCATGAAATGTTGATGAACATTTTCATACAACAGTACCACGATGCACATTATCAACTTTTCTACAGGTTTCAAACTAAAAGTTGCTTGCTTTTCATTGAAACTAGTTAAAAACAAGCACAATCCTGCCCTGATGTCAGTGTATCATCAGATTGCAAAAAAATAGCAATATTTAACTACTATGCAGTCACATCTTCCAGTAAGCATCATACAATTACAACGACCCTGCATCCATACATCCCCCTCATCCCAGGAAGCCCTAAGAATTACAGGATAGTTACAGCATAGATGGAGGCCATCCAGTTAACTGTTATTGCTCTAGCTAGTTCCAAGCTCTTACTGCCTCATTGTAGTGCTGGTAATTCTTCTCAGATCCAGTTCTGTTCCTCCACTACCACTCCAGTAGTACAATTCCAGACCGAAATCACTTGGTTATTTTGTTAATCGCTCTCATTCTGGATCCTGTGCTTTCTGTTCCTTCTGCCAATGGGTTCTGGTGTACAATTCAATGCAGTGGTCTATTAGTGTCACTGTGACAAATGTTACCCAATCTAAGACAGCAAAGATCCACAGACCTATTCGTAAACATTTGAAGTGGAAAAATTTTTAACGATTTGATTTATCTCCATTGTGAATGATACTGAATTCCATTTTTCAAATGCACCACTTCCACAAGGAACTGCTTGTGACACTAGGTTCTCAGACATGACCTCACCTCATGTCTGAGCTGTGCATTTTCTTCAGGAGTCTAAAAGCAGCCAGGAGCAGCAAATCAACCTAACAGAGTCAGGACAAGTAATTGCTGTTTATTTAAAAGATGGTACAGACTGTGGTCAATATGTAGTTAAGGAAGGAATAAATGTTAACGATGAATGATGAGGGGCTATGCCAATCAAGCATGCTGTACTAGCCTGGTTGGTAACAAATTTCTTGAGTTACTGCAGCTGTATAGATCTAGGCAAGTAGAGAGTACGTCACATCTCTTCTGGCTTTTGCCTTGCAGATCGTAAAAAGGCCTCAGGGAGTCAGGAGGAGAGCTGCTTGCCATAGGGCAGCTTGCCTCTCATCTGCTCCCATAGGCAAGTATGTATATGGTTGCCTTCATACGTTTCTCGTTGACTGTAACTCTTGTGATATTTATAGTCACAAACAAGAGAAAATCTGCAGTTGCTGGAAATCCAAGCAACACACACAAAATGCTGGAGGAACTCAGCAGGCCAAGCAGTATCAATGGAAAAAAAGCACAGACGACATTTTGGGTCAAAACCCTTCAGCAGGCCTGCTGAACTCCTTCGGCATTTTGTGTGTAGTGTTGATATTCATACTGATGGATTTAACAAAGGCAGTACCATTAAGTATCAAGAATAGCTGCTTCGATTGTCTCTTATTGGTCAGTGCCAGAGATCCCTAGGTACGTAGATCAAGGCCTAGTATTTAGGGTCCCGTCATCGGCCGGTACAGTTAGAAAACTGGAGTTCCGGTGTTTGTAATCACTGGCTAATCCTGGGGTCGATACCAAAGACCAAAACCCAAAGGTCGACTGGAAATTCAGAAGTCGAGGCCTGATCGGCATTGCCCCAAGTCTGCAAATCTGTTGGGGAATTTAAAGGCCCAATGCCTGCGAGTTGTGGGACTGTGTGTATGGATGGGTGGGTAGTTGGGAAGGAGGAACAGGGCTTGTTTTGCTGTTGCTTTGTGTTAAGCTTGTGTTGTATTTTGTTTTGTTCTGCCAAGCATGATGGCACCAGAATGGGTGGCAACATTACCCGGCACTTCCATGGGTGTGCTAGTTGTTAACACAAATGCATTTTACTGTATGTTTCAATGTACCTGTGATAAATAAATCTGAATCTCAACTTCTTCGTGGTAAAAATTTTATTTGCTACTTCCTAGCACATACTGCATTAGGCTGCACTGCCTCATTTGCTGAGGAGCTGGCAATGGAATTAAACATTACGTAATCAGTGAGCATCCACACTTCTGACCTTATGTCAGAAGGTAAGTCATTGATGAAACAGCTGATGCCATACTTGGTCAAATGGTACCTTGATGTCAAGGCCAGTCAGCTACTCTCATAACTTATTCAATAACAAGTCCATGATAATCTTAGTATCTATAAAGCCTTCAAAATTCAATTTCACAAATCTGAACCTGAAAAGCCACACTATGTAATTTTGCTTTTCTCTGATGCATTGCTTGACGGCAGTTCTTAATAGAGTCAAATAGATTAGGTTGGAATCAGTTTGTCCTGCAGACGATCCCAACAGATTCGCAGGGGAACTGTTTGCCTAATCTGGAAGGACTGTTTGGGGCCCTGAATGGAAGTAAGGGAGGACGTGAATGGCATATATCTCACTTGCAGAGATATGTGCCAGGAGGGAGAAAATTAGTGGGGAGGGAAGAATGGACAAGGAAATCATGGAGGGAGCGATCCCTGCATAAAGTGGAGAGTAGTTCAAAGTTCAAACCACATTATTAAGGTATGTATACCGTATACAAGCTTGAGATTAGTCTTTATGCAGGCAGCCACAAAGCAAAGAAACACAATAGAAAGCCTAAAAAAAAACAAACACTATCAAACATCCTATTCCTAGTGGGGTGGCGGGAGGATGGAGTGAGAGCAGATGTACGTGAAATGGGGGAGATGCGTTTAAGAGCAGAGTTGATAGTGGAGGAAGGGAAGCCCCTTTCTTTAAAAAAGGAAGACATCTCCCTCGTCCTGAGAGCAGATGCGGCGGAGACGGAGGAATTGCGAGAAGGGGATGGCGTTTTTGCAAGAGACAGGGTGAGAAGAGGAACAGTCCAGATAGCTGTGAGAGTCAGTAGGCTTATAGTAGACATCAGTGGATAAGTGAGGCTTTTCATTTTAGGACGAGGGAGATGTCTTCATTTTTTAAAGAAAGGGGCTTCCCTTCCTCCACTATCAACTCTGCTCTTAAACGCATCTCCCCCATTTCACGTACATCTGCTCTCACTCCATCCTCCCGCCACCCCACTAGGAATAGGCTTCCCCTGGTCCTCACCTACCACCCCACCAGCCTCCGGGTCCAACATATTATTCTCCGTAACTTTCGCCACCTCCAACGGGATCCCACCACTAAGCACATCTTTCCCTCTCCCCCACCTCTGCATTCCGCAGGGATCGCTCCCTACACAACTCCCTTGTCCATTCGTCCCCCCCATCCCTCCCCACTGATCTCCCTCCTGGCACTTATCCGTGTAAGCGGAACAAGTGCTACACATGCCCTTACACTTCCTCCCTTACCACCATTCAGGGCCCCAAACAGTCCTTCCAGGTGAGACAACGCTTCACCTGCGAGTCTACTGGGGTGATATACTGCGTCCGGTGCTCCCGATGTGGCCTTTTATATATTGGCGAGACCCGACGCAGACTGGGAGACCGCTTTGCTAAACATCTACGCTCTGTCCACCAGAGAAAGCAGGATCTCCCAGTGGCCACACATTTTAATTCCACATCCCATTCCCATTCCCATTCTGACATGTCTATCCACGGCCTCCTCTACTGTAAAGATGAAGCCACACTCAGGTTGGAGGAACAACACCTTATATTCCGTCTGGGTAGCCTCCAACCTGATGGCATGAACATCGACTTCTCTAACTTCCGCTAGGCCCCACCTCCCCCTCGTACCCCTTCTGTTACTTATTTTTATGCACACATTCTTTCTCTCACTCTCCTTTTTCTCCCTCTGTCCCTCTGAATATACCTCTTGTCCATCCTCTGGGTCCCCCCCCCCTGTCTTTCTTCCCGGACCTCCTGTCCCATGATCCTCTCGTATCCCCTTTTGCCAATCACCTGTCCAGCTCTTGGCTCCATCCCTCTCCCTCCTGTCTTCTCCTATCATTTTGGATCTCCCCCTCCAAGTTTCAAATCCCTTACTCACTCTTCCTTCAGTTAGTCCTGACGAAGGGTCACGGCCTGAAACGTCGACTGCACCTCTTCCTAGAGATGCTGCCTGGCCTGCTGCGTTCACCAGCAACTTTGATGTGTGTTGCTTGAATTTCCAGCATCTGCAGAATTCCTGTTGTTTACTAATAAAGATAGTGGTTTTAACATTAAAACCCGACTCAGTGTGAAATCTCTTGCTGCTGGTTTATTTCTAAAAAGTTATAGTTCGTAGCAGGTGTGTGGGGTTCAGCTTTCCTCCCATTGTCTATTGTCATATTCGAAAGATGTATGGATCAGGGTTAGTAGGTTGTGGGCTCACTATGTAGATGCCAGAAGCATGGCACACTTGCCGGCTACCCCCAGTACATCCTCAGACTGTTGGTCGTTGATACAAATGACACATTTCACTGTACATTCTAATGTACATGTGACAAATAAAGCCAATCTTTAATCTTTGTGTGAAGCCGCTGCCCTGCTATCCCTTTTAACTCTCTGCATCTGATCTTAAACCTATGCCTTCCTTTTTTTGGTATCCCCTCCCTTAGAAAAGGATCTATGTGGAAGGTAGGAGATTGAAGGTCACCATTCAAATTTCCTACATTCGAGAGAATAAAGTTGCAGTGGACACAACCATCTCTTTGCTTGGATAGTCCTTCAAGTTCACGCAACACCTTGGTTAATCTTTTCTGCACTCTTTCTAGTTTAATATATTTTCAATAAAAGGGTGATTAAAACTATATGCAATACTCCAAGTATGCCTAAACCAATGTCTTTCTAACTAGCATAATTTCCCAACTCCTTCTCATCTTACAGGTCACCCTATTGACCTGTGATGCTGCTTTCAGCAAAATATGCACTTACTTTCAAAGGTTCATTTATTATCAAAGCATGTATCTACATACGACTCTGAAATCTGTCTTCTTCAGATTGCCACGAAACAAAGACAGAACATGAAAGTCGTTCAGACAGGATCAAACCCACACCCCCACACAAAAAAGAACACATCCCAATCATCAATCCCCCAAACCCCTTAACTCTGCACAAAAGCAGAACATCGACCCCACCCCCAAAAACAACCCCTCCCTCACACCCAAAACTAACGGAACATCCAATATTTGAAATATTTTTTTAAAATGAACTATAATAATGCTATCGTTTTCAACAGATCCAAATGTTGACCTTTTATCTTCTCATGAAATCAAAGCAAAAAGCATCCATTCTAGGCAGATCATTTGGCCCATCAAGTACGGACCAATTAAATGCTAAAACAATCCAGCCAGCATCATTTCACTGTTTCCTCCCTGCAGTGCTACAAGCTTCCCTTTTAAAATATTTATCCAGTTCCCTTCTAAGTGTCATGATTGACTGTCTTCACTAAACCCGTGGGATGGCAGAATTTCAAAGAACTTCTCCCCAATATGCTAATCAAAGATACTATTTGTGGGAGCTTGCTGAGTACACACCAGCTTCATCCTTCACTACATTATTAACTGGCTACCATTTATTGACTGTAAAGCATTTAGGACACACAGAGATCACAAAAGGCAATAAATTTAAATTATCTTCACTGTTCAAAACAGGAAATATTATTTTAAAAAATTAACAAGATAAGCCTGAACCAAATGGCCCTAAAGTGATGGCAAGTACATTGGTCACAAATTCCAAAATTTCCTGAATGCTAGACCAAAAAGAATGGATTGGAAGTAGCTGGAGTAAGATCACTACCTGAGAAAACTGAGAGAATTACAGATTAGTTAGCCTGACTTCAGTAAACAGGGAACTGATGGAATCCATTGAGGAAGTGGCTATACAACTAAAAAAGATCTCACTAATCAGAATGAACAACTCTGTTAAAAGAAGTTGGTGTTTGACTCTTCTAGCTTGAAGATATAGTTACAAGGGTACTTAACAAGAAACCAAAAAGCTTTTGACTTTCAAATGGCATTCAATAAGATGCACTGAGAAAGATTGTTACACAAAACAACACTCTTGGGTTTGGAAGAACATTTTTTGAGAGGACGGGCTGAAGGATTTAAAGTGGGTACAGACACTGGCACAGTTCAGCAGGCTGCTATTAGTAGAGAACCACAAGAGGTAGGGCCTTGTTTTGAAATGGGAAACAGTAAGTTTATTGATGACACAAAGCAGGGTGGGTTATGAGGTGAATATAAAGATCCTGTAAAAATGGACTTACACAAATGATTTGGCAAGAAAGCAGTAGACAGAGAACTAAGCATGTGTGAAGTGGTTCATTTTGATCCAAAGAACTGAAATACTATGTCGTTTCGAAAGGAAAAAAAGGAAAAGGAAAGATATAGTATATCTTGTTTACAGTAAATGTAGTGAAAGCTCACCGGTCTGGTTCCAAGGCGAATGTGAAAATAAAGGATTCATCTATGTTTGCTAGAGATAAGAAGAATGGGTGTGAATGATGGACACAGTTCGGACAGATGAAACAGCAACAATACTGAATGATAGCAGAATCTCTGGGAACCTGAAGGTCGACATCTATCTATAGCAAGGAAATCCCATCTGTTTGAATAATATGAGCCAATAATTGTACAGTACCAGCAGTAAAAATAGAATACACAGTGAAGGGGAAAAAAAAAGGAAAATATCTAGAAACCAAAATAAAATAGTTCTTGTTGATTGCTTTCTCTTTGGTCAACAAGAACAATATACCAAATGTTACACATTTCAGTCTCCAGAAGGAAATTAAAATGAAACAAATTGCAGAATAAAGAAACAGCCAGCAACCACGGGCAATAATAAACAGAGGTTTGAAGTGTGACTAAAGATAGGAAATAGGGTCCTACATGAACATCTTTATTCACAAAGTTTACATATTGAAAATTTTAATTGTTTAGTAAACATTAAGATATATAATTGAGCAAATGAAATTTAAAATAAATGTGTTGAATGTTGGGGCAAATGCATATCAAGAATGAGTTACAAAAGAAGAAACTGGGGAAAAAGGAACAAAAGAATCTCAAAAGAACAAATTGATAAAAACTTCAGTCACATAAGGCCATAAAGAAGCAAATCACACAATCAAGTTTATTTCTAAGATAGCACCAAAACATAGATATATTCATATCAAAGTTACATCAGTCCTCAGTTATATAATACAGAGAACTGGGACATAACTGAAATCTGAAATTAATGCTTCACAGTAAAATCCACTTCTCCCTTTCAAAGCACACCCATTTTTACCTTGATATTTACCGTGGTGTGCCAACAACAATCTGGCCCTTAACACCCAGAAGACCAAGATCATTGTGGACTTCAGGCATGCCAGGAGTCACACTCACGTCCCCACCTACATCAATGGAACTGTAGTGGAGCGTGTATCAAGCTTCAAATTCCTTGGTGTCCACATTTCTGAAGATCTCACCTGGTCCCTGAACTCCTCCATCCTGATCAAAAAGGCGCAATAGCACCTTTATTTCCTGCGGAGCATGAAGAAAGCTCACCTCTGTCCCAAGATACTGACGGACTTTTACCACTGTACCATTGAGAGCATACTCACCAACTGCACCTCAGTGCGGTATGGCAATTGTCCCGTATCGGACCACAAAGCACTCCAGCGTGTGGTGAAAACTGCCCAGCGGACTATCGGTACCCAATTGCCCACCATTGAGAACATCTACCATAAACGCTGCCTGGGCAGGGCGAAAAGCATTATATGGGATGCATCTCACCCTAACCATGGACTTTTTACTCTCCTCCCATCCGGTAGGCGCTACAGGAGCCTCTGCTCCCACACTAGCAGGCACAGGAAGAGCTTCTTCCCTGAGGCTGTGACCCTGCTGAACCTCACATCACAGCGCTAAGCAGTATTGCATCTGTATTGTACTGTCTCAGTACTTTTATATTTGTGTGCTGTAGCACTTTTTTTATTCACAGCTATTATGTAAATAACACTATTCTTTGTACTTCTGGTCAGATGCTAAATGCATTTTATTGGCTTTGTATCTGTACTCAGCACAACGACAATAAAGCTGAATCTAAATCTAAATATTATTTAGCTTTACCTATGCCAAGATGTAGAAAATAACAAGTTAACCACCTGTCCTTTTGAGTCTGATCCGCCACAAAATCATGGCATATGTTTCAGCTCAACTCAATCCCCCGGCACCAATTCAATATGTAGAAATCTAATAACTTATATCTTGAAAATATGTTGTGACCAAGACTTCACAATCCTACGTTAATAATTCCAAAGATTCACTGCTAGATGGGTTACAAAAAATAATCTCATCTCTGCACTGAATGGTCTTTTAATTCTGAGATTGCAGTCCCTGGTTTCACACATCTCAACTATATAGAAATATCAACTTTGCATATACCTTCTGAAGATAAGAATTGCAAATGTTTAATGAGATCACTTAGTTTCAAAACTTCAGCGAATGATCTTAGTTTACTAAATCACACACCGAGTTAGTAAAGAACTCACTGGATCACTGTTACATCACTATCAAGAATGCCTGCCGTGCTATTCTATGCCCTCACTTCGGGAAGTCTGATCACCAAGTTGTACTTCTACTCCCTGAGAATAGGCAGGGATTGAAGACTGCAGCACCAGTAGTGAGGACCAAGAAGGTATGGACAAGGGAAGCACAGGAGCACCTACAGGACTGCATTGAATTGGTGGACTGGATTGTATTCAGGGATTCATCTTCAAATCTGGATGAGCATGCTGCAGTTGTAAATGACTTCATTAAAACCTGTGTGGATAAGTGTGTGCCTACAAAGATTTACTGTACATTCCCAAACCAAAACCCGTGGATGAACCAGGAGGTACACCGTCTGCTGAAGGCCAGATCTGTGGCATTCAAGTCTGGCGACCCAAGCCTGTGCCAGAAAACCAGGTATGATTTGTGGAGGGCTATTTCAAGGGTGAAGAGACAATTTTGAATGAAGTTGGAGGCAACATAGGCTGTATGACAACTCTGGCAGGGTTTGGAAAACATTACTTCATAAAATGCAAAACCCAACAGCATGAAAGGCAGCGATGCTTCAGTACCAGATGAACTCAACGCCTCCTATGCACACTTTGAAAGGGAGAATATAACTACAGCTGTGAAGATCCCTGCTGCACCTGATGACCCTGGGGTCCCTGTCTTAGAGGCCAATATTAGGTTTTCTCTAAAGAGGGTGAACCCTCAAAAGGCAGAAGGTCCGAATGGAGTACCTGGTAAGGCTCTTAAAACCTGTGCCAACCAACTGGCTGGAGTATTCAAGGACACTTTCAACCTCTCACTGCTACCTGCGGAAGTTCCCACTTGCTTCAAAAAGGCAATTATTGTACCAGTGCCCAAGAAGAATAATGTGAGCTGCCATAATGACTATTGCCTGGTAGTACTCACATCTGCAGTGAGGAAATACTTTGAGAGGTTGGTCATGATTAGCCTGAACTCCTGCCTCAGCAAGGACCTGAACCTATTGCAATTTGCATATTGCCACAATAGGTCAACAGCAGGTGCAATCTCAATGGCTCTCCACACGGCCTTAGACCACCTGGACAACACAAACACTTATGTTCATCGACTATAGCTCAACATTTAATGCCATCATTCACATAATCCTGATTGAAAAGTTACAGAACCTGGGTCTCTGTACCTTTCTCTGCAATTGGATCCTTAACTTCCTCACTGGAAGACCACAATCTGTGGACTGGTGATAACATCTCCTCACTGATGATCAACACTGGTGCGCCTCAGGGGTGTGTGCTTAGCCCACTGCTCTACTCTCTATACACCCATGACTGTGTGGCTAGGCATAGCTTAAATACCCTCTATAAATTTGCTGATGATACAACCATTGTTGGTAGAATCTCAGATGGCGACAAGAGGGTGGTGTCGCAGCAACAACCTGGCACTTAACATCAGGAAGTCGGAAGAGCTGATGTTGGACTTCAGGAAGGGTAAGACAAAGGAACACATACCAATCCTCATAGATGGATCAGAAGTGGAGAGAGTGAGCAGCTTCAAGTTCCTGGGTGTCAAGATCTTTGACAACCTAGCCTGGTCCCAACATATTGATGCAGTTATAAAGAAGGTAAGATGGCGACTATACTTCATTAGGAGTTTGAAGAGATTTCGTATGTCAACCAATACACTCAAAAACTTCTACAGATGTACCTTGGAGAGCATTCTGGCAGGCTGCATCACCATCTGTTATGGGGGGGCTACTGAACAGGATAAGAAGTAGCTGCAGAGGGTTGTAAATATAGTCGGCTCCATTTTGTGTACTAGCCTACAAAGTACCCAGGACATCTTCAGGGAGTGGTGTCTCAGAAAGGCAGCGTCCATTATTAAGGGCCTCCAGCACCCAGGGCATGCCCTTTTCTCCATCAGGTAGGAGGTACAGAAGCCTGAAGGCACACACTCAGCGATTCAGGAACAGGTTCTTCCTCTCCGCCATCCAACTCCTAAATGGACATTGAACCCGTGAACACTACCTCACTTTTTAAAATATATTACTTCTGGTGTTTTGCACTATTTTTAATCTATTCAATATATGTTTACCATAATTGATTTACGTATGTATTATTTTTCCCTTCTTCTATATTATGTATTATATTGAACTGCTGCTGTGAAGTTAACAAAATCCATGACACATTCCAGTAATAATAAACCTGATTCTGATTTCTCTTTTTGCAATGAAGAAGTCATTCCAAATAAATCCAGTGGACCTTTCCTCCAACTTTCACAAATTCATCCTTGTTTAGAGATAGAGAACAAGTCCAGATGCAGGTCTAATTGGAGAAAGATGCTTCTAACCGGCCTCAAATTCACCTACAAGAGTCAACACTCTTACTGCTCACTGAACCTGCTTGCTAACTTTCAGAGGATCTGTGCACACAGATACCCAGGACTTACTTGACGCCACCTTTCAACCTCAGTCTTAAACCGAAACTGAATACTTTTAGACAAACAGCTGCTGAAACTTTCATAAATGTTTTGTTGCCTCCAAGTCCAATGGTCTTAAAGCCAGCCTCTTATCTGCCATCTTTAATAAATCTCAGCTGTTAATCCCTGTTGCTTATATTCTATCTTTCATTATCTATGCTCACATACAAAAATTGGATTGGAGCCTTATAATGTTGTAAGTTTTCATCCAAGTACTGAAAACCCTTCCCCTCTCCAGGTCTATAAATTTTCAAAAGTTCTTCTAATTTCAACTTAACACATAATGTCCACTATTTGTAATCATGCCTGCAGTTACATTCTAGACCTTAAAGTTCTGTAATTATTGCCCTCTACTTCTTACCCCCTCTAAGATGCTTCCGAAGATAATTTAGTACATTTACTTAAGCTTCAAGGTCCTGAAAGATTCAAGCTGTTTCAACACTCAGCTTTGAAGTATCAGCAGCATTCTGTAGTAGTTCACATTTTTCACCACTAAAATAACAGGACTTCATTTGGATATTTACCCTCAGACTCTTATAGTGAAATGGAGAAGGAAAATTGGTACAAGGAAGTTAACATGCACAAAACAAAAACTGATCAGGAAAAAATGCTAAAAACATTCTAAGAGAACTTTATGTATTTAAATAGCCAATTCTAAAAGCCCTTGGCAGTTATACCCTGCCTCATGAGTACAAAAAAAAATCAAAATAGCTCAATAAATTGAGATATGATGTCTTAAAACCAAACAACAGGAATTCTGCAGATGCTGGAAATTCAAGCAACACACATCAAAATTGCTGGTGAACGCAGCAGGCCAGGCAGCATCTCTAGGAAGAGGTGCAGTCGACGTTTCAGGCCGAGACCCTTCGTCAGGACTTAAAACCAAAGCTGTTTTGGAGCAATGTCCTGCAAAATTGCTGATCAATGGCAAGACCAGAATATCAGTGCCTAGGTTAATTTAAATGATTAACACTTCAGTGTCCTAGCTTTATAAGAGTTCACCCTTTGTGTGAAACAGTCTCCAGGTCCATCATTGGTTCGTTAATTCTCCAGTAATTAGTTTAATGTATCACTTAAATAAAGTAATCAAACCAAGACCTTCCATACAAATGTTACCAATAAATTTAATAATGAGCCTCAAAAGGTGGTATTAATCTAGGAGGCTAAATGCTTGATGAAAGTGTGAATTTAAATTCATTCAAAAGAACAAGTGACAAGAACAGAGGCTCAGTGGTAGATAGAAGGCTTAGTTTAATGTTAGATATCTGAAGATGCTAATTAAGAGATTACAAATGAGAGCAAGGAAAATGGAAAATGAAAATTGAAAACAGGAAATTCTTTTTGAGAGTATGGGAGGAAATGAGAGCTTGCAATTTTAAGTATTGATATAAATTTTAGAAGAGCTCAAGTTACTAAGCTGGGAGATCTGCAGGTTAGCAGAGTACTAGTCATGTCAAGAGTAATTTAATCTAAAAGTTGCAATTGAGCTAACACTGGCATAAGTGAACAAATCTCACACTTGATCAATTTAAGCTTCACTCTGATCCTCTAATCACAGCTCACCCCATAATACCCTTCCATTCAACCTCCATTTCCCTGGATTATGATTAACAATGTGCCATTTTTCATGATAAGAGATTATCTGGTTATTTACAATTATACTGCTGCTTATAGAAATATGCATTGCATAAACTGAGACCTACATCTCCCCAGAGATTATACTTCAAGAGCATGCTACTGGATGCTAAATTTATTTGCATACTTATGTTATAAAAGCTGTTTTATAAATTCAGCTCTGTTTATTTACTGGGTGTAACTGGCTCACTTCTACAAGACCTTGTTGTGAACTGGTGGTGCAAGGATCAGTGACGAATACAGTTTGTAGATTCAATGACCTTGTTGAATCCACATTAGTAAATAGGGCTGTACAACTCATGCAAGAATGAAGGCACCATAACATGCAGCAAAGTGGTATTAGCATTAGTTGTGTTTTATTGCTCT